>NW_015387390.1:245928-262966 GCF_001527695.2 Protobothrops mucrosquamatus
AAAAACAATACACACAGTTGAAAGCCACAGCACACTACTTTGCCAGAGATTCAGCTTTTGTCCGTCACAGAGGTCCAAATGGCCACCACCACCCTTTTATAGCCTGTGGGGTGTGGTCCAGTGACTCAGCTTAATCTCTGGCACGTCTCTTTTTCTGCTGCGCACGCTTATCGCTCCTACGCTGGCGTGGATCCAGCCACAACTTTTATTCCTCATTATCTGACACACCTGGCTCCTGGCCAATCTGAGAAACACCGGGCTCCTGGCCAATCTCTGAACCACCTGGCTCCTGGTCAATCTCTTCTCCATCGGAAGACACCTGAGGCATTGCCAAAGAGGAGGGTCCTGGAGAGGGAGGCCTGGCCATCTCCTCTCCTTCATGTTCGGAGCCTTCTTCCTCCGATAAGAGGGGCTCACAAGATGGAGCCACAACAACTTGCCCCAGCTCCTGCCAACCTAGCAGTTTGAAAGCAAGCAAATGCAAGTAGATAAATACTTCTTCAGTATCTGCCTTGATGCATCCCTCTTCAGCTGCAGGTTGACCTGAAAGACAACCTGTGAGTTGAGGGATTTTGACATCAAAATTGTTTACAGTGTACAAAACTAACCACAAATCTTTATTACTTTTGTGCTGTAGCAACTGTTCACTCTTATTTCCAACGTTATCAAAAATTAAATGAAAATTAGAATTCTCTTCTATAGTGCATTAAATTGAAGGAGGGAGATTACATTTAATATGAACCATGCTAAAACCCCTATCTTTGGTATCTGAAAGAGCATAATACCAACTTGAGTTTCCAACTCCTGCCCATCCTTCTCCTAGACAGGTGATACTCCAGTCTTTCGTTTAGCTAATTATGACTGCATTTGCTATAATGAAGAAATGGAAAATATTTCACATTATTTGCTTACTTGCCAATTATATGATAGGCCAAGAGGGAACTCTTCATCTCATCACATCCAGCAATGGAATGAGTTTATAATCAGTGAACTATTATACAATTGCTGTTGAATGAGAATCTATTTGTTATTAACAAGTTGGAAAATTTTGTTGTAGCAAGCAGAACACTGCACACAAGCTTTTTCTCTGAGACTGCAGTTTATTGTATATTAGATGAATATAAAATGTTATATGCCTTGAAATCACAACTATTAATTTAAAATTTTTATACGTTGATATGCTATTCTGTTATTTGTCTTGTTTTGTAGAGTATGTGTTAACTGCAATGATTTTTGGTTCAGAATAAGCCACTTTCATCGCCATCACCTTTGTCCCCATAGTGTATACTAATCATACACAGAACAGGATTGCTGTACTGCTAAAGCTAACATGTTCCATAAGCCAGGAAATTCAAATAAATTTCATTCTTATGCAAAAGCCTGAAAAAAAATGCGGGGCTTTAAACTATGAGTACTCCTGGACAGATAGAACTGACAATAAATTATCCTAAACTTGGTTATATTTTGACTCTATTATTACAATGCCTTTTTGTAAACATTTTCTCCAAGAATTTTTGTAAGTTTCTTTTGGTCCAAAATGGTGGATAATCCCATAATCCCTATACTGAAAGATTTGCTTCAGATACTTATTAACTTGTGTGCTCAATTCAAGGGCCTTGGGGTTTGCTGTCAAGGAATGCTATGATTTAAGTCTATTTTTTTAAAATAATGGCCTGTTCTGCCAATTTGCAGTGACCCACTTGTCAAGCTCAAGGCATTGCTCTTCCCCAATTCTTTTGGGCCCCTCATTGTTGTAAACAGGGAATCAAGACCCATATCTTCAATTAAGCCTTTGGGATGTTGATATAATTTTATTTACTTTATTACATTATTATTATTATTATTATTATTATTATTATTATTATTATTATTATATTACATTTATTTACTATTACATTATTTCGATTTGTGTTATGCTCCATTTTAATTGAAGTTTTGTGGGGGGGGGTGTGAGGTGGAGTTATTCATTTGGTCTTGGCACATGATAACAGCTGACTAATAATGGTGACCAAAGAGTGGGAGGGTAAAGAACATCATAGCAATCATGACTACAAAGTTGAAGGACTACCTCTTTTAATATGCATCACACATTACTCATAAAAGGGAGAGGTCTTAAATCATGGGCACCATATTGACTTTTTTGAGCCTCCTTGTAGACAACCCTGAAGGGGGGCCTTCTCTGATGAAGCAGGATAATTTTGATCAGTATTTTGATAGGAGACCTCAATAAAATCAGAACTGTGAACTAGACTGGGAAGTCAAAAAGCAGAAAGCAGTGGCAAAACTCTTCCATATGCTAGCCAAGAAGACAGAGTGGAAAGGGTCTAATGATTCAAAAGGGTTTACATTATTTTACTATCTTATTCTGTACTTTATGTTTTGTTTTCATTATCTCCCTTGATTGTGACTTTTCTGTGCCATGAATGGGATGTGGGATGTATTAAATACAAAACCTGGTGAATTAATTGACTTTTGTACTAGATAAAGAATTTCAGCTTGGCTGATTATAAAGCTTGATGAACACTAAATGATAAATTTGTTGTGATCTCAGCTGATAATCTGAAGGGATAGCTTTGACCAAAACAGTGCAATGGGGGGGGGGGAGAAAGAAATATACAGAGACAGATTTTAATTGAAGGAAGATTGTAGACATTATAGATGTCTACTAGTGGCCAAATATAACAAGCTGACGTAAGATATTTCAGTTACCATAAATTATTCATTGATTAAATCTGTCTATCTGATAACTTTAATAATATATACATATAGCATTCTTCATGAAAGGCAACAGCAATGAACAAAAAAGATTTTAAAAGGGAAGGTATGTTCTTTCACTACATTTAAATTCTATTCATTCCTGAATGAATGGAAAGGAAAATGTTAGTTGTAGAATTCAGTATGTGACAGTCTAGCCAGTAATTACGCCTTTTCTTGATAAAGGTTTGGCTGACAGCCCCACCAAAATATTCACATGAAATCTGATCGGCTGGGAGAGTGGAATTTTTTTTGGCTAACAGATTTGGAAGGTTTTGGCAACAAAACTGTAGTAAATTCAGGAGCTGGAGGCAAGGATAATTTTTCAAGATTAAAACTGCCATCTTCCTAAAAAAAATGCCCAGTCTTTTTCCATGACCTTCTGTTTCAAAAAAGCATGAAATCAGTATTACATAAAGGTTAATATGATATTTCCCCCCTTTCACCCTGCCAATTATCTATGAATTTAGAAATGTAATATACTGATAATGCTTTTCTATCCAATCTCTTTGGGGAGAGATTACCCCAAAATTGATTAATATGATTTTCCTTTCATGTGATTTTTCTGTGAAATCATGCCTTGCTGGTTATCTCATTCTTAGACTCAGAAAGTTGGAAGTTACTTCAGAGATCATTTAATAATAATAATAATAATAATAATAAATTTAATTTATATGCCGCCCTTCTCCCAACGGGACTCAGGGCGGCGCACAACATATTTAAAACAAAACATAAATACATTCCCCCCCGATAATACCTTGTCCGTGCAGGATTCAGTAGAGCAATTCTCACACGTTTGAACATCTCTAGTAAAAGATAACTTCCTATTTCATGTGGGCAGGCTTATTTATTTATTTAGTATATGGTATCCACACAAGTCATACAATCACTGAAATACAAATTTAGTTTAAATAAAGCAGCAGCATGTAGATGTAGATACACAGACAGACAGTCAGACAGACAATACTCTATAGGAGATAAAATATTAAATTAAGATGAAACCATAATAAAATCACCATAATATGGAGCCATAGAATTGCAATGGGATAAATGTTATAATTCGATATCTAAGGAAGCTAACCATCTAACTGCTTTTGGTGTGGCTGCAGTGAGATATCCCAGGTGCCTTGAAATTTCCTGAGGAGACATTCTTGAACTATATGTGTTATAGTTTCTTCGGGAGCACCACAGACACACTGAGGGCTCTCAGCCATTCCCTATTTCAAGAGCTTTGCCTTAGTTTCAGTATGGCTTGTCCTGATTCTCAATATTCTGAGATGGCTCAATATTTTTTGGAGCAACAGCATTCCTGGAAGTGGTTTTGTTGGATCTGCTTGATCTGTTTGGTTGTGGTTATTAAAAGTCACCCATCTTAATCACCATTCTTCATCTGGATTGTAAGACTATGGCATATTATTCCAAACTCGTTTCCTAGACTTAAACCTGGTGAGAGATAGAGAGTCTAATATTTTATGTATTAGACATCTCTAGGAGTTGATGGCATATTTATCTTATTCCATTCTCGGACTGTCTGTTGTTGTCACCTGAGATCAGGAGGGGCAATGTTAGAAAGAACACGGAGCCACGACAGCAGAGGGTTTAGGAGGGTTGCAGATATTATTCTCATAGTGTCATTAAGGTGAACATCACTCTTGCTGGTAATTCAACTTCTTCCCCATATATGAGGCAGAATGCTCCAGTGATTGACAATTTATGCCATCAGGAGGTTGCTCATGATGTCTAACCTGAACTTTCTTTCCTGTAATTTTAACCCAATGATTCTAGTCCTGCCCGTTAGGCCAGACATGTCCAACACAAGGCCTGGGGGCCAGATGCGGCCCACGAAGTGGTTTCATGTGGCCCGCGAAGCCATCCTGGAAACAGTGAGGGAACAGCCCCCACTGCCTTGGCCCTGGCCCAGGCCAGCCGGGAGCCAATGTACAATTTTGTGGTGGCCATCTATGCTGAAATGTATTCAGTCTTAGCTCCACAAGGCCGTCTGGAAATGGCTTGGTGCGGCAGGTGCTCGAGAGCCAGGCTGGGCGTTTGACCTCTGCTGCCCAGGGCTCTGGGCAGCCCGTGCCACCATCCAGCCCCCCGCATGGCCTGAGAGGAACAGTGAGGCTCCTCCAGTGGACCATGCCTTGGCACTTGCCCCGGTCCCACCCCCTTCTGCCAGAGACCCTCAGATCTGTCCCACTTCTGCCCAGGCCCCCATAGGCACTCTTGACGCGAACAATGTAGAGCTGGCCACGCCCACCCAGTAGGCCACACCCACTCTATCTATGCTCACCCAGTAGGCCGCACTCACCCTGGCCACACCCACCCGGCCCCTGTGAGGGCAACTGCAATGCTGATGCGGCCCTCAATGAAATTGAGTTTGACACCTCTGCTCTAGGCAATAGAGAATGACACTCCTTCTTTTGTGTGACAGCTGTCCAGATATTTGAAAACTGTATCTTGGTCTCCCCCGTCTCCTTTACTTGCTTATGTTAACATATGAAGGGCATATTTCTATATTAGTCAAGGAGCCAGGGTTCAGAAGTGACGTAATCAATTGTTGTTATATATAAACAATTGTTAGAGTAACCGTAGTGGGCAGAGGAAGACAGGAGGAAGAGCTGTTACTAAGACAACTATAACCTGAGAAATTGTTTCAGACAAGACCCTCAGTTGTTCTCACAAAGATAAAGGGAGGGAGCAGAGAAGAGCATTCAGATTTTCAAAATTCTGTTACTATATCTATATAAATAAAAATGTAAATGTTCATTTGTTCAAAATCTTAAATCTCCGAAAGTTCTTCACTGATTGCTTTGAAATTTTGACACAACGTTGCATTCGAATACGTGCATGTTTTTATATACCTACTATTATATAGATGTCACACCTGTGACAGGTAAAAACATGTTTTTTAAAAAAAACAGTACCATCTGTTGGACGTAAAAGCATACCCACAAGCATTGTGAAATTAAACATATTACAAACGTGCGCTTTCTCTTTTCTTTCTTTTCCATTTAATCAGACTGAGCCACAGCAACGCGTGGCCAGGTACAGCTAGTATTTTTAATAAAAGTCTCTTCTACTTTGAAGGGCTGACACTAATGTATCCGCTTTCTGTGGTGTTATGGTAAATTAACAGTTTTGTATACAATCATGGAAGAATTATTGACATATAATGAATCCTACCAAGAGGCACCTTTAGGGACATTTAGTAAAACATTTAACCTAAACAATCTTAAAATGTCCCTGTCTTCCCAGTAGGAAATGGCTTATATATATTTTTTTTGCATCAGTCATTTCTTAATATCATCTAAAAGTGCCTTCATAGCTTTCCTCACCATTTTTAGACACCTTCCTTTGCTTATTATCAATCTTGACACTTTTGATATGGTGGCAACTTCTTATCACAATCTGCATCAGTCAACTGTCAGGTTATGTATATGTCAGAGTAATTTCAGATACTATGCTTGAACAATTTCCAGGAGTAAATTAAAACTGATTGTGAGAATATTTCCATTTAAAAATAGAAATGGCATTTGTCTTCATATATGGTATCAACCTGCATATTTTTGTTCCTTGCTTGTTCCATTCTTCCCATTTGTTATTTGTGCCTGCTATCTCTGAACAAGATTTCCTCTGCCTTAGCTGTGATAAATGAAGTAAGCATTAATCCTAAACCCATTGTGCTTTAACAGGAGCCAGTTTGGCTCAGATTCAGCTTCTCTGTCAATTGGGGCAATATGTAATCATGACAGATTATTGCCTCGGAATTTTTTTGTCAATTGCAATGTGTAGTTGAAATGTCTGTTCTATCTCCCCCTAAACTATCTAAAAGAAACACATTACTGGGAGAATAAGTTAGTGATGAAAGAACTTCATACAGCCACGATTAAGTTAGACCATCTGAGTTATATAAGAAGCTTAGCGTTTGTCTTTTTGCAGAGTAATAAACTGTGATTAATTTCATTTGGCACATTGGTTAAAAACACTTATGCTTTTAATTCTCAGAGTTTTATACTGAGGAAGTGGCGGTGTTGCCAAATAACTAGCCCAAAATAGCTTCAGTCTCTGGCATAGCCATGATTCCACAAAACACTATTTTATCAGAATAAGTCATGTAGGGTTATAATGAAACTTTTATTTTTCCATTTAATTCCACATTACTTTTTCAAATTTTCATATTGCTGAAAGGTGCTAAAACAGCCTTTGCAATCTGATGACCTCCAGATGTGTTGGACACTAAAATCCCATCACCCTAGTCAGCATATTCTTTGGTTATGAATTATAAGAGTTGAAATCCAACTCATCTAGAGGGCATTAGGTTTGGAAGAGTTATCTTAGATTTATAATTGCCTGGATCAGAGTTCTGGAATATTTTTTTTTACAAAAGTTGAGTAAAATTTCCTTTGAGATAAGCTCAATTTCTAATGAGGACATGTCCATGTTATGTTTTCTTGGGTGTTCAGTAATATAGAAGTGGTTTGTCACTGCCTTTCTTTGGAATCTACTTTTATTTCAGAGTCTAGCATCTACTTCTGAGTGACATGATGATTTCCTATCCTTCCACTTAGCTGCTCAAGAAATTTGTATAGGGCAGATAGCAACAGATTTTATTTAGAATTCATGAGCATCGATTCTACTTGTGGCCAAACTACCAATGGGAGCTACTTTTCTCTTCACTGATTTGAGGAACCGAATATTGATTTTTGAATCCGATTATGAGCGTAATATGAGAATTGAGAACACCTTTGCAAAATGTATTAATATCAAACATAGATATGATGTGTATATTCCTGAATTACCTCTGGTCTTAGACTTACTATAATACATTTTAAATAAGTGTGTTTGTAGCAGTACAATTTATTTCTTTGCTAGGGTGATTTTTAAAAATAGGCTACATTTTCCCAAAGTGTCATTTTGATCAGCCTTAGCAGTTTCATTTCTTTGTGATAGCTTCTTTGCCACTAAGGTAGAAATAAATGCTTTACTTTGATTCTCTAATACTACAGTACAACAAGCTACTACCTTTCAGATTCTTTATCCATGTATCCATCCGATTATATATGAATATATTTGTTTGCGTTATTTCTCTCAGATTTCAAGTGTCAGTGTTGCAACTGGAAATTTTTTCACTGAAACTATAATATACAGACATTATATATAGATTATGGTAGGCTAATCCACATTTGAATGCTTCTACCATTTTGCTGGACTCAAGAATATATTAAATATTGGAGATTGTTTAGCAAAAGGGAAAAACATTATTTTAGTTTAAAAATAACTAGAACTATTTTTTTTCCAAACAGGGCCTAAAACATACGCACAAATTAACTGGTCAAGGAAACTGAATACTTTTTTATTAACCTTTTTGCTAAGACTGGATACTATTGTAGGAATTGTAGGAGGCAGTTTGGTGTGGTGGTTAAGACACCAGGGTGGAAAAAGGAAACAGACTTCTAATGCCAGTTGAATGATTTTGGGTCAGTCATTCTCTCTAGACCACAGGTGTCAAACTTGCCGCGTCATGTGACGTGTCACGATGTATCATGACTTTTTTCACACTGCCAGAACTGGAGTGGGCACGGCCTCCGGATGAATGTAACCAGCCCCTGCTCTAGACTTTAGGAAGAAGGCAATGAAAAACCATTTCTGAATATCTTGGCAACATTACATGAAGTTCAGTATCAAAAATGAGTTAAAGGAGCCAGAGAAACAAATATTGCATGCAAAATACTTTGCAAAATTATATGCTGCTGACAGTAATCCTTCCAATATCAGGCACTGTAAGTATGATGTCCATACCCGCTGCAGAAAATATGATTTGTGGTACAGAAAGGATATTGCAAAGATATTTTCTTTATAGAGCCTGTTGAAGTGAAATAGGCATGCCAAAATTGGTATATCAGATTATATCCCTGTACTTTCAAAATTCCAAGGTTGCTTAAAAGAAAACATTAGGATAACATGATGGGAAACAGATATACTTACATAAGTTTTAAAGAACTAGATAATATTGAGGTCTGCCTATATTTGTGGTTTGTTCTGCATATTTTTGTTTACAATATGAGTTTTCAGGGATTCTGCCAGTTTGAAACAACCTTTCCTCATTGGCCTGCCACTATCTTTCATATTTAAATATAAAACTAATTGTCAAGGTTGTTTAATCAAAGTAGCATACATTAATTAATATTAAGAGGCTGTATGTATTCTTAGTTTCTCTATAAGCTTGGGATGCCTAGTTATGTGCTTGGGAAGAGAAAAACCTAATGCTAGTCTCATAGTAGACTAACAGAAAATTAGGCCAGATTCCCTATCTTTTTCAGTCTTATGGACCACAAATTCTTATTTTCCTAAATCAGATCCACTGCACAGTATTGGCGCTACCAAGTTGAAAAAGCCAAAGGCATTAGCACTACCATCTATGGTTCTGAGTCTAATTTCTTCTTTGTCTCAAAAGCCAGCAGTGTGCTGCAGCTGCAAAAAAAAGCCAACAACGTCCTAGGCTGCATTAATTGAGGGATAGAATCAAGATCACGTGAAGAGTTAATAACACTTTTTTAATGACTTGATAAGACCACACGTGGAATACTGCATCCAGCTTTGGTCACCATGATGTAAAAAAGATGTTAAGACTCTAGAAAGAGTGCAGAGAAGAGCAACAACGATGATTAAGGGACTGGAGGCTAAAACATATAAGGAACGGTTGCTGGAATTGGGTTTGTCTAGTCTAGTGAAAAGAAGGACTAGGGGTGACATGATAGCAGTGTTCCAATATCTCAGGGGCTGCCACAAAGAAGAGGGAGTCAAGCTATTCTCCAAAGCACCTGAAGGCAGGACAAGAAGCAACAAATGGAAACTAATCAAGGAGAGAAGCAACCTAGAACTAAGGAGAAATTTCGTGACAGTGAGAGCCATTAATCAGTGGAATGACGTGCCTCCAGAAGTTGCAGGTGCTCCATCACTGGAGGTTTTTAAGAACAGATTGGACAACCATTTGACTGAAATGGTATAGGGTTTCCTGCCTGAACAGAGGGTTGGACTAGATGACCTCCAATGTCTTTTCCAACTTTGTTATTCTGTTATTTAGAATATGTTGATAAGTTCATAAGAAATCACTCTAAATATCACAATTGGTAAAAGGACAAAATAGACTTTAAAAATATTAAAAACCTTTTTACATAAATACAGTGTAGAATCATTTGAACTTCAGTCCGATCAATATGCTTTGGTGAAAAGATATTTTGGAAGCTACTATAATGTGGATACCAGATTGTATTGTGATGCAGTTTCACAGATAGTTGACACTGTAAGTAGCAAATATATTGAGCACCTTTCTATGGAAAAGATGTATATTAATGCATCAGGAGTTACTGAGAGATTAATTTGAATTGCTTGTGCTTTTCCCCCTTTAAAACATCTTCTGATTTAAAATATCATTTACTAATTTTCTCATTTAACTGAAGCAGTACAATGTGTACCTTCAACTTTTCCTACATTATAACTCATATTTTATATTTGAGATAGCATTAGACTTTCTGAGAGACAATCTTTCTGGAGAATGAAATATGAAATGTAGGACATGTTTATTTCTTACAATTGTTTTAGGTGATTTTTGAAAAAAAAAGAATCAAATTCTAGAATTGTTCAAATTAAAGAAGTATAATTGTGTACATACTTTAAGAGACCAAATATAAAAAAGAAAATGAACATTTACTTATGCTTTCTGAATATAATTGAAAATATTTGTTTTTGATTAAGAAATTACTTGTGATCTACAACTCCTTTCTTTTAAAATGCTCAGTATTAAAATAATCCAATATTCTCACATAATAAAATGTCTAGAAATTTCACCACATGTTGACAACTCTCAAATACAAAATACATGATTGTAATGTTATTGTAAATTATCTTCTCATACAGTCTTTTTATCTGCCTTGACTAACATAGCTTGTTAATGTTTTGAGTAGTTTGTTTGTTTAAAAGATTTGTATGGCCACCTGGTCTTACAAGCACAAATCTGGGCAACTCAGTCTCACAATAAAACTACAAAACCCATAAAACCATGTTGTTATTTAGCTTTCTAAACTTAATTATATGGGCATAAAAACAATGGATTTTAATGTTAAAGTTAAAAATACTTTACGTTTCAAATTAAAGCCACTTTTGAATATGTATTTTAGTCTTATCTGAGTGTAATGTCATGAAATAACTTGCCTTATACAGTTATCATAACAATTATATACTATTTGACATACGTGCCAGGCATTTTATGTTTTAAAAAGTATTCTTGAATAATGCCTCACTTCATACCTGGTTCATTGCTTTAAAACTGATCTCAGCATATCTATTATTCTATAATTTAGAGTGTTTCACTACTATGAAAATGTATCACACACTATCAATAGTGAATTGTATCACACTATTGCAAACCAGTGCCCTGTTCTGATTTTGGTTTTAGGACCTTAGAATGTCAGAACAAAATAATACTCTATGAAAATAAAATTCAAAGAAATGTTTCTCACAGCCAGAGAAATACTCCTGGCGTAAATTATCTTGACTGCAAAAATCTGGTGGTTCACAGCTGGTGGTTATATGAATGTTGCAGCCCAGAAATGGGATGCTAGATATCCCAAAGAGCAGTTAAACAATTGAGAGTCTGATAGCCCTTCTTCCAAATTTTATTAAATGGGATAGATCCCCATGAGCTACAGCTCATTTCATCAGATGCATAGAATAGCTAGAATGATTAATTCACTCCAGAATTGCAAAGAATATCAGGGCACAAGAGTAACCAATTATACAGACTCACAAGTAGTAAATAATGTTTCCATTTATGAGCTAGGAAAAAGTTTTATAGTAGGTGCTATAAACTAACCTGCTCTTATTCAATTTGCAAGTCTATTCTGGTGAACTGAGTTAATGTCACCTCAGCTGATACTCACCAAGATTAATGTGGCTGCAAGATCTCCTAGACATGTTGAGCTACTACAGGTGTACAAACATCATATTTGAAATGGATTATTTTAAACTTACCTGAAGTGTTTTGATTGCAAACCACCATGAGTTATTTTAGTAAGTTTTTCAATGCCAAGAGGAGCATTCTATCCTATGTAGTGGATTCTATAACCAAAGGATATCATTAGGCAGATGGTCCACACTTAAAGGGAAATGATTCTCACCTAACTAAGCTGACACAGAGAGATTGGTGGATTTTTTTTCTAGATATTTTTCTAGATATATGAGAATCAGTTTCCATGTGCTCAACATACCCAGCCAGCAACCTTTCTTTGGGTTCATGAAATATATTCTTGATAAATAATTCCCTTGATTGTAAAGCCGATACTTCTGTGGATTCTCTTGCATGAAGAGTTGGATGCTCATATATATTTCAAATCTGAGGATGCATGAGAAAGTATATGTTACAAATAACATGAAATATTTACTTTTTTAAAGTAATAATGAGAAAATCAGGATATCTTATTTTTACTTAATATGGTTACAATTAACAGTTTCAGAAACATGTGTAAGTGGCATCTCTCTCTCTCTCTCTCTCTCTCTCTCACACACACACACACACACACACGGGGGGGGGGGGGAGAGAGAATTATGTGCTAGTTGAACATGAACATTCCATTTTGCATCTAATGAAAATTGAGAAATATAAAATTGTCATGAATATTGGTTCTCGAATGCAATTTGGCTGTATCCCTTCCAATATTTCCTCTTATAGGCCAAAATCTATATTAAGGAAACCCATTACTACTATAAATAGACCTGCTGGCTGACCTTGTGTAGCCATAATAATGCAAAAGTCAGAAACATAGACAGGGGAAGGTGGGATTAATTTCAAATATTATGAATGAACGGAAACTTATGACAGACGTTGAATCATAGTAACAAAGACATTTCTAAAGCGGAGTGGTTCATTTTAAACCACCTTGTCTGCATTTCTGATGAATTTATAAACACTGCCTTTCTTGTTTTCCACAAATAAGTTATGGACGCCCTGATCATTACCTCTTCAAATTACAAAAACAGCAAACAGTTTCTGTAACAATTCTGGCAAAAGGAACTTGTTTTACTTTTTTAATTTTTAAGATGTGTGGACTTTAATTCCCAGAATTACCCAACAATAAATGTTATTGTTTCTGTCTTAGTCTAAGCAACAATGTGCTTATTAAGTAAAAAAAAAACAGTGGCAGTATATGTGATGCTATATACACTAGTATATACCAACCTAAAATTGCTACCTTAAATCTGCATTATTAAAAAAAATCGCACAATATCTACACATTTCTTTCAACAGTAGCCTCAGAATGTGAATTAAAGGATTTCAATGTTTCCCAGTGTACAATACTTGAGAAAAGAAATTATTTTGCAGAAAGGAAGAGGTTAGAGATGAGAATGATACTCATTCAGCCCATGAGCTCTGGATTTTATTTACATCATCCCATAGGGAAAAGATCAGAGGGCTAAGGAAAGCGTCCAAGTTTTATTCTGAGAAACTGTTAGAGATGTAAAGTTGGTCAGTCTCCAGTAAAGAAAATAAACCAAAATGATGAAGTATCTAATAAACTAGAGCGGTGCGATGGAGTTTTGTAATTTTATGTAGGTCTCATATTGTTTTAAGGATAACTGTTGAACGGAATTTCTTCCAGCTAAGGAAGTGAAAATGCCAGCAATTGGGGCATATCTCTCCCCTTCCCCCATTAACTTTTATTCCAAAGCTCTATCTTTCCAATATCTTACAAGATACACTTTCAAAAGAGAAACCAATCATTTCACATTTTTATTTCTCCATCAACCTCCATGAGACCAGTCAAAGACATTTGTTTAAACATCTTGAATGCAAAAAGTGTAGATACTGTCTACAGCAATGAGCCTCGCTTTTTAAAAACTGAACCTGCTAAACAATGTTGAATTCCGACGGAAAGTAGGTAAGAAATTAAATGTTACAATGAATGAAGTGGCTGAAACTCAGATATTATACATATTGTCATTTTACATCCTGTTATGTTGATTTACATGAATGGAAGTAATAAGGCCATCAAAAAAAAGACACCAGTTTAGCTGAAAATATTTTTTTAGAAAAATTACCCAAGCTTGTGCACAGAAGCAGTTTTCTAAGTATGCTAGGTTTGCCCAATTACATGTGATTGTCTAATTATTTTTAACAAAATATGGACAAAATAAAGCTTTATGACATTCTGGACTCTCTCTGAAGTTGTTCTTGGAGTTCTGAATGGCTTCAGTGATGCCCTTTGTTGTTGTAACTTTTGTAACTTTTTTTTAAAATGTTATTTGTTTTAGTTAAGTTTTAGCAGCCATTTGGGGCTGGTGGTTATGAAGCTATGAAGTATTAATAAATAAGAAAACTGCGGTCTAATATTTATGCAAGGTTCCTTCATCTCTGAAACCATTTAAACAAATCAATCTAAATTATTTTTTCATTTTTCTATTATGTTGTTAGTTGCAAAGTCGTGTCCGACCCATTGCAACCCCATGGACAATGTTCCTCCAGGCCTTCCTGTCCTCTACCATCTTCTGGAGTCCATTTAAGCTCACGCCTACTGCTTCAGTGACTCCATCCAGCCACCTCATTCTCTGTCGTCCCCTTCTTCTCTTGCCCTCAATCTTTCCCAGCATTAGGCTCTTCTCCAGTGAGTCCTTCCTTCTCATTAGGTGGCCAAAGTATTTGAGTTTCAACTTCAGGATCTGGCCTTCTAAAGAGCAGTCAGGGTTGATCTCTTCTAGGACTGACCGGTTTGATTGCCTTGCAGTCCAGTTTCTATTATAGGTTATTCATTAAAAATAAGCAGAGTAATAAAATAGCATTCACAAGAAGTATAAGATAAGGTTAATTTTTTGAAGGTGTCCGCCCCACAAGTGGAAACCATACCTGTTTGAAAGTGGAAAGAATGTTTTGCTTCTAAAACAGGGATCTCCAAACTTGGCAACTTTAAGACTTGTGGACTCCAACTCCCAGAATTCCCCAGCCAGAGGTTCTATGGACAACTATTTTTCCACAGACTGGGGTGGGAAGGTGTGTGGTTTTGCATGCTACCTAGTTCCTGCATATGTGCAGATGAAGCTTTGCTCACTTGTGTGGCCTGGTTCCCAACGGGCAATAGAGCGGTGCTGGTTGGGGACTCCTGCTATATCAGGCAAGCCCCTCTTTCAGAAGCTGCAAAGACCAGAAAAGTAAGTTGAGTGTTGCTAATCAAATGGTTGTAAGTCAATGAAGGACTGTGAAATAATGATCCCAGTTCACTTGGAAACACAACTTTGTTGATAACACAAGTATACAGAATTGAGAAAGCTGTTTGTCACTGAATGCAAAGTTTTCATCATCTTCAGAGAAGAAATATCATAAGACATTTTACAATAATTTTACAATTAATGTGCCTTACTGACCAGTCTGTGTCCCACAGATCAATCTGCAAACACACACCAATCAGTCTTTGCTTGATCACTGTCTGAAAAAATGGAACCATAGCCACATTCCAGATCAGAAAAATCCTCAAACGTTTTGTGACAGTGGTAGTCTCAGAGTAATATCAACAGAGCTTTCTTAGAATTGCTGCTATCAATTCTGAGGCTACAATACAAACACAAACACAAATATATATTAAAAACAAATATATGATGGTCAGTTTCTGGTACTGAGATACCGTTTCTTACTCACCAAAGGTCCTTTGCAGGCACCTAAATCGCAAAAGGGGGGAATTAGCTTTTCATAGGCTACCTGGTAAGAATGACATGATATTGCCTCCATTTTCTTCTGTTCTCTGTTCCTTATCAGCTTTATCACAATTGCAACATTGCTTGTGACAGCCAAACAAGATAAACCTGAAGAAAAAAACCCTGAAAAAACAGATTTTATTGCAGTTTGTCACAACAGCTTTTGTTCTGCAGAAGCTGTAACTCAGGCTTCAAGGCCTAAGAAACACAACCCTGAGTTGCTCCAGGTGTAATCAGCACCCCCTTTACCAAGTGACAGATGTTTGCCCTTGTAGGCTATGCTTTGCACATGGCTTGAGTAGTTATCCTGAACAGACTATGTTTATGGTAGTTATTTTGGATATACTCAGAGGAGTAACTGACCTTGCCTTACAGGACATGTTTTGCAATTTTACATGAAGGTATGTTTCTGCGTATGTTTCTGCTCATTTGCAACCCACATTTAAATTCTCACACACAGGAGTTTAAAGTGTTTTTTAAAAATAGCTGTCATTTTACTCCAGAAAGACTAGGGTTTGCTCACTATATTCATTTTTCATTTTTTGCTGGAGGGTTGGAAGTGTATATGTTTTCAATTAAACTTTCCAAAAATAGTGCTTTTAGCTATCAGAAAAGGCAAAAAGCAGGTTGTAGTTTCAATTATTTTATCCTGCATTGAAGGAGCTGACCTAAAAACTCAACCAAAATAAAACTTTATTGAGGCTTTAATTATTTCAAAGATGGTCAGAATCATGTTTGCCTCAAAACACAGGTTTTTCAATCGAGCCAATCCTTGGAGTTACCAGAGGTCAATGCAGTGAAGTGGAGGGTTATGTGTTAACCATTTACTTTAAGGCTGGCAAGCAGCCTTCCCTTACAGCAGGGATGTCAAACTGCCAGCCTGCGGGCCGGTTGCATCATACGGAGGCCACACCCATCCCAGCTTCCGGCCATGCAAAAAAAAGTCACGATACGTCGCAACACGTCACGTGAGATGGCGCGTTTGACACCCGTGCCTTACAGAGTTTTGTAACACATCATACCCAAGTTTGTGATTTGATGATGTCTGTATTCTGTCAATTTTTATTGTTTACTATGGTGACACTAAATAAAACTACTGATAAAGTCCCATTATCAGTTATTATACCCGTGGTGGCAAACCTATGGCACGTGTGCCACAGGTGGCACGCAGAGCCCTCTCTATGAGCACGCAGGCTGTTGTCCCAGTCCTAGGCCTTCAGCTGGGTTTTATAAAATCTTTTCGCTTTAGGCTTCCGCTGCCGTGTGCAAAAAAAAAAGGTTCAATCAATCAATCAATCAATTTCAACTTCTCAGTGAAAAAAAAGATCTCGCAAAGTTGGAATTGATTGAACCTTTTAGTCCCATGCAGTCTGCTATTACTACCGCAGCCACGCCCAACCAATGTGCCACGCCCACCCAATGGGCCATGCCCACCCGGCACCGACGATACATAAGTGGGTTTTGGGTTGCAGTTTGGGCACTCGGTCTCTAAAAGGTTCGCCATCACTATATTATACACTATAGGTATTTCTTTTTTTTTTTT
>NW_015387390.1:266398-269738 GCF_001527695.2 Protobothrops mucrosquamatus
TCTTCTTCTTCTTCTTCTTCTTCTTCTTCTTCTTCTTCTTCTTCTTCTTCTTCTTCTTCTTCTTCTTCTTCTTCTTCTTCTTCTTCTTCTTCTTCTTCTTCTTCTTCTTCTTCTTCTTCTTCTTCTTCTTCTTCTTCTTCTTCTTCTTCTTCTTCTTCTTCTTCTTCTTCTTCTTCTTCTGCCATATCCGTTATTGGACGTTGGCGATCCTCTTTTTATCAGCAGCCGCACGAAAAAGTGCTGCTGAGTTTTGTCCAAACCAGTCCCTTAGATTTTGAAGCTAGTATGATCAATGCCAGATTTTTTTTTCTTTTAATCCTATAATGCTCCTATGCCACTGAATGAGATTTGACCTCTCATCACATGATTTAGGAAAGAATGCCAAAATAGTTTTGGATGTAGTCTTTTCCAGGTACCGTTTGAATGCATTGCATTTACTATGGAGTCAAAGGTCAATCCTGTTATTTCATTGTGCCTGTATTTTGTTACAATCTTCATTGAGCAATAACTGTATTTTATAACTTTAATGAAGCACAGTTAACAAAAAAGCTAAAAATACTATCTGTCCTGTTTTTATTATTTATAATCATTAGCAATATAACTATTGTATTTTGTTATTGTGTCCTTGCCTTTATTAACATAAGATGGGTATTACAGAATAGTAAAAGATTACTCAATGGTCAGACTATGAATCCTATGAAATGTTTTGTGCTACAACATAAAATCACTTTAAATCTGCTCTTGTGTGTCTTTTTAATGAGGAGACAAATCTAATGAATGAATGCCCATTGTAAAGTTTGCACATGAAAGCTTAACTTTGCAAAAAAAACAAAAACCTCAAACATTTTCGAAGATGCAAATCAGCCTTTGCAGAAGGGCCACTGTAGATTTCTCGTGAGAGTTCAGCTTGCAGTGAAATTAAATGTCTGTATTCAAATAGAGGAAGAATATGTTAAAAAGTCATATTATGTATGCATAAGTAATCTGAGCTCAAAGAATCGGAGGCTTTTTACATCTTGAAAGGCTGGGAAAGGCAAATTTGCTGAATTTATTTCTCAACTCCAGTCTACTAAAGACAACGAGAAGAAGTACGCTTAGTGTCAGCAACATCATCAGATGGAGGAATATGACAAAATTGTCCTGCAAATATTCTTAGACAGGAATTTTGACTAATTAAGTATGTAGTGATGCCTTTGAAAGACAATGATTCATCCGAGCAAACTTTGGAGCCTAGAGCGATTACATATGTATTAGGATTTTGTATGCTGTTTAAAAACTTTCCACCTAAGTATAACCAGTTTTACCACACAGCAAAATTCTTGAAACACTGAAAAAAGAGAGAGTTTGGGGGTGGGGGAGATACATCCATCTTTTCATAGTTACCAATTAATTTGTAATTAGTGCTGATGATGCACCTTTCTGGAGTTCGAAATTGATTTTTGCAGCTGTTGTCTGAATCATAGCAATGGACTGCTAAGCTGCTGTCATAGAACTATAAAATAAATTATGTAAAATAAGTTAATTAATTGATTTAAAGCAGTTCCTCAGGACGGAAAATAAATCATAATAGCGAGCTACCAGCAACTTTGAGTACTGGATGAATATCAGTTCAAGTCAAGTGCATCTTTATTGGAACACAGATAGTCCTTGACTCCTATAACCATAATGGAACTGGCCTGTAAAGGTTGGAAATCGTGACTGCTGTTAAATGAAGCGCCCATGTGATTGCCTCACTTATCCCTGCTCTACCCAATGCAGTTGTTAAATATGTGGGTCATTAAGCGAAGTAGAGGGTGCCTCAGAGGCCCCAGGGAGGCCTCCCCCACTGCCCGAGATATTCCATGTTCCACTTCCCACCTCTCAGGGTCCCCTCCTTCTCACTCCAGGTTACCCATCATGTACTTCCCTTTTGAAAATCTTCAGAATTCCAGAGTTCAAGTTAGCAAAACAAAGTAAACCACTCCATTGCTAAGCTGCATGGCCAGATCTCAGAAACGGCCACCATTTTCCGAGATGCCACCATTCATTGTGGATGCTCTGAAAGTGGCGGCTGTTTCTGAGATCGCGCCACACAGCCCAGCAGCGGGGCGACTTGTTTTGCTTCCCTAATTTGAGTTCCCCAGTGTTCCACTGTCCTGCAGAATGCTACAGAGCTTGCATTAGAGAAGTAAAGCAAAACGCTCCATTGCTGGGCCACCTGGCACAATCACAGAAGTAGTCGCCATTTTCCGAGCAGCCATAATTCAGTGTGGCCACTTGGAAAATGGCAGCCACTTCCAGGATCTGTTCTCCTTCCCGAGCCCAACCTCTAGAGCTCTTCGAAAAGTGAGTTGGAAAGTATGTGGCCATTGGGGGTGGGAGGGAGAGAAGGCCCAAGGCCTGAAGGGATTCTGTGGAGGTGATAGAGGGAGATAGGCAGGCGGTGCTGCAGCATTCAGCAGTCGGTCATAAGGGCGGACAACTGCTGAGGTGATGTAGTAGCCGTTACTTTAGGACCGAGTCATAAGTAGTTTTTGTGGGGTCTGCTGTAACTTTGAACAGTCCCTAAGCAACCAGCCATAAATCTGGCACTACCTGTATTGTTAATTTATACTACATAGATTAACAACAGTTAGCTGGAGAGGTACAAGTATACCTGTCTATATGATCTGTGCACGTGTGCCTAAGAATACTTTGCGATATATAAGGTTCCTACTGCAACTAATCAATGATTCCTTAGTGCAAAAGATTTTGGAGGAAGGGAAAGATTGAAAAATACTGCTTTAGCTGAGTTGGTGCATGTATGTACAAACACATGGACTAAAAACAGCCCTTCTTTCTTTCTTTTTGATTGTTAGATTTGGCTCTGAGCTTAAAAATAAACAGTGTAACGTATAAAGCATAGCTCTTATTTTGTAGGCTAGTTTTGTTACGGATTTAAGTGTATTTTGAGAAGTTCTTGCATTTGAAACTAGGGGAACAGGCTCTTTTGATCCCTGGTCTGGCAGAACTGAGGGGCTGCAGAGCTTCGCCATTCACTTTGAAACTGATGCAGCTTTTCAGAGATGAAGGTTTTTAACAATTTGCTCTTTCTTTATTTTTTTTCCAAAATTCTGAGCCAAACCAAAACTTGGCTCCGGAGTTTTAAATAAAATGTTCAAAAGCAGAGTGCAGCATGATTTCCAGAAACCTGATTCATACTAAACGAAGAGCAACTGAAACTACTATGGTACTAGCTATAGTAAAGAATCCAGAGGCAGGACTGAGTTATGAAGGAGTGAATGCATTCCAAGCTCTGAAGCGTTGTTCTAAATAATTCCTGTCAACTTTATAAATCCAAATACCAAAACAAAATTTTCAC
>NW_015387390.1:271332-288804 GCF_001527695.2 Protobothrops mucrosquamatus
ATCTTTCTTTCTTTCTTTCTTTCTTTCTTTCTTTCTTTCTTTCTTTCTTTCTTTCTTTCTTTCTTTCTTTCTTTCTTTCTTTCTTTCTTTCTCTCTCTCTCTCTCTCTCTCTCTCCCTCCCTCCCTCCCTCCCCCCCCCTCTCTCTCTCTCTTGCAAGTATTTTAATTCAATGTATTAAAAAATGAAGATGCACAGCTAGTTCAACAAGAATTTACTTAAGGACTTTCTGAATTATATAGTCTTCATTACCAATCCTTGCTAATTTCCTTTCATCTCATCTTTCACCCAAAGGAGACAAAATATCTAAACCTAGTATGATCAACACAGAAATGAAAAGCATAATAATGGTTAGTGAGTTAATTGATGTATGTGGTTACTCATTTGCCAAGCAGCTCTTGGCAACTAACAAAAATTAAAAGAGTTAACAATATCCAAAAGAGAAAATGGTAAAACATACTGTGCTGGGGACCAAACATGTGACATATATCATACATTTTGTAATGATATAATGGAATATTTTAACCTTAAACCTATTTGGGCATAGATCTGCTTATCAGCAAAAGTTGTTCTTGGCGAAATAAAACAATTACCAATTTGTTATAAAATGCATATAAATCAGTTGTTTCTTAACCGTGGCAGGTTGGCTAAGGGAATGAAGAGACTCATCTAGAGTCTGAGCCAAATTAAACATGATGCCATGATATATAGATATTTCTCCAGTTTCTTTAAACTTCTGCAGATTAGAAGTGTGTGTATTTAATTAATAACAGATAACTATAATAACAGATAACTATAATAAAAATGGCTCTTTCCTAGATCTAGTTCACATTAAAAGTAGTATCAGTCAAACTTTTGCATTACAGGTAATCCTCAACCTACAACCACAATTGGGGCCAGATTTTCCGTTGCTAAGCAAGCTGATTGGTAAATGAGTTACATCGGATTTTACAACTTTTTTTTATGTAGTTGTTGAACAAATCACTGCAGTTGATAAATGAATCACATGGTCATTAAGCAGATCCAACTTCCCCATTTACTTTGCTTGTCAAAGGCTGGCTGGGAAGGTCACAAATGGAACACTGCAAATGTTCTGAGTACATGCCAGTTGCCAAGTGTCCGAATTTTGATCATGTGACCATGGGGATGCTGCAACAGTCATAATTGTGATGACTTGTTGTAAGTCACTTTTTTCATAAGTTGTTGTAACTTTGAATGGTCACTAAACGAATCGGTGTAAGTCAAGGCCTACTTGAATTGTTTAGATCGTGGGGAAGAATGGGCTGTTTTTCAAGAAGTAGATCCCATTTTCCATGCAGAAATAAGCATCCTTTAACAATTAAAGGATCATTAGCCCTAAGACCTCTCAAAGTTACGTTGATGCATGGAAAACATTAGGCTAAAAAACATTAGACTTTTATACTGGATGAAAATCTCACTTGTTATCATTCACATTAAATGAAGAACATTGGGAGATAGTGGTAGCTTTGGATTTTGGCCTTGGAGGGTCTTTTGTAATAAAAGAACCAATAATATTTTCCATATCACAGCACTGTTTAGGAAGGCACCGAAGCACAGAAAGGAATGTTGATTTTTGCAAATCTTGGCAACTTGCAGCCCTATTGTGCATTGAGAGAACAAGGCTTCTCTCTGAAGAATTTCCAGTGCATCGCTGTCTCTTTAAATAACACACCTCATGTAAATCAGCAATGAGTAATTTTATGAAGCTGACTGTGCGCAAGTAGCAGACCACAGGAGACTATATCACTTTTGTTTTAAAAAGACGGTCTTAGTTAAGGCTATGAAGCCCTGCCCCGGCTGAGTATGGTTGTTAAGTGATGCCAGATCTGTACAATCTGTTTTGTTTTTGTTTTTACAAACTGGCCCAGACAGAAGGCTTTTTTTTCCTTACCAGCACTTATGCTGTGCAGAGGTGTAATTGAGCTGATGGATTCATGAAAACTCTTTTTTTATCAAAAGAATGAGCTCCGCCTAACCCCCATTCTAGTCACTCTTTGGAAAGTGATGAAAACATGTCTTATCCTACAGGTTTGTAGGAAACATCTATACTTCGCTTCTTATGTGATTCTCAATGGGCTGTTTTAAATGTTACTAGTTACATGCAAAATTGATGTAATGTTTATGATTTTGTTAATTTTACAACGTGACTTGCAACAGCCTAGAAATGTATAAAAACACCGAAAATAAATGCACAAAAAACAAGCTCATTCATATTACTAAGTGGAGGGTAACATGTGCACTAGACATTAAAACAATTATTTCTGTAAGGACTATGCGAACACATGATTTTGTTCCTTAAAAACAGTGCAGGTAATCCTTGGTTAACAATGATAACTGGAACCGGCAACTCTGTTACTAAGTGATACAGTCATAATGTGAGGCATTACATGACTGCACTGACTTATGATGGCAGTTGTGGCAGTCCCAGTTGCCATCATTAGACAAATCCCTGACAGTCGCACCATCCCACAGTCATGTAATCACTATTTGTGACTTTCTGGTGGCTTCCCCATTGACTTGGTGATCATGAGATTGCAGAACACTGTGACATCATAATTGTGAGCCAGTTGCTGAGTGCCCAAATGACCATGGGGACCATGAGGACAGTGTGACAGTCACAACTGTGATGACCCATTGTAAGTTCCCTCATTCAGCACCGTCACAACTTCAAATAGTTGCTGAATGAGTGTCGTTGAACAAGGACTACCTGTTCAGTGAACATTCCCCAGTTCATTTAGAAACATACGTTTTGTAGCTTATCTGTTGGAGCTGGGCTGTACTTCAGTTTCAATCATGGAGACATCTTTAAGGTGTTGATACAGATGCACCAAAACAACAAAAGAGATCCCCTGGATCTCAAATTATTTAATTGCACAGAATAAAAGAGAGGATCCCCTAGTGCTCTACTTTCTATCTCTATTCAGCCACTCTGTTTCAGAAAAGGACTGAAGGTACCATAACCAAAGCTTCCTCTCTTTGGACCTGTCCATGTCAATTACCATAGTTTTTGTGTGATTTTTGCATCCGAAGTATTAAGGACTGATTGATCGTTAATCAATTTATTTAAAATATGAATTTAATTACATTTGTAAATTAAATATTTATTGTTTTGTCTTTGTTATAGGCTGCCCAAATGTTTTGAGATGGGCAAATCATTAATTAAGAATCAATTATATAATTGATACAATAACATCCAGCACATTTGTATCAATATGTTCTGTAGAGATGCAATTGAATGTTCATCTACTGATCTGTTTCAAAAACCAAAATAGAAAAACATACACAGAAAGAAAAATATGGGTGGTTAGATCCAATCCTCTCCCTTCTACTCAGGCTTATAGAATGTGAGTGAGGAAGAAAGTAGAGCTTGCCCACAAGATTGCAGTAGAGATTGATCTTTTACCAGCCCCTAAAGCCCTTTTCCTGTTTTGACCTGTGTTGTTGTTGCTTTTTGTCTGAATGTGCTCTGCTTCCAAACACTGCATTCTTCAGAATGCAATAACTCTTTTTTTCCCTTTTTAATACATTCTGTTTGTCCTAAGCAGCTTCTATAACCAGCCATCTCAATCAATGATTCTGGATGGCTTACAATTCAAAAAAAATGCTAAAATTAAAACAATAAAACATTTTAAAACAATAACAACAATAAAAACATACAGAACAAATATACACAGTAGCCAGAGTGCTTATCCAGTTAACAATAACGCCAGGAAACAGGGCGCTTGATGCATGTAGCGCCCCAAACTCCAGATCACAGCCAGGTTTTTAGAGCCTTGCCAGAGGCTAACAGGGTTGGGGCCATTCTAATCATATCTAGGGAAAGATATTCACAGAGGAGGGGTTACTGCAGAATAGCCCCTAAAAGCCATGGAGGCTCAGTGGTTAGAATGCAGTATTGCTCGCAAACTCACTGTTCACTGCCAGGAGTTTGGTTCTGACTGGCTCAAGGTTGACTTGGCCTTCCATCCTTCCGAGGTCAGTAAAATGAGGACCCCGGTTGTTGGGGGCAATAGGCTGACTCTGTAAACTGCTTAAAGAGGGCTTTAAAGCACCATAAATCGGTATTTAAGTCTAAGTGCTATTGCTATTGCTACTGAAGAAAAGGCCTGTCTTCCAGTCCCTGCCAGCTGACAACTTTAGTCACAGGGTCTGCAGCATGCCCAATCTGCTAGATCGAATTGGATAGGTAGAGGTTCTTGTAAAAAGTGGTGCCTCAGGTAACCTGGTTCCAAGCCATGTAGTGCTTTTAAAGGTGACAACTAGCATCTTGAATTGCATCCAGAAACGTATCAGTAACCAATGCACCTCATGCAGTAATGGTGTTACATGTAGCGGGCAGCCAGCACTATTTATTACTGTTCTGCACCGTTTGAAGTTTCCGAATGCTCTTCATGGGAAGCCCCATGTAGCGCATGTTACAGTACTCTAAATGAGAGGTTACAGGATCAGATTGCACCCTCACCTCTAATTGCCAATGAGTTGCCAATATATATTTTACACTGCATTTCCACAATACCACTCATTTACTTTTATTAATTTCCAGGAACAATTGAACAAATTGGTTTTGACCCATAGAACTCACATTGTTTCCCTCCTCTATATCTTGGATACACATTCTGGTCTGCATTTGTACCATCTCTGCAGTAAGTACATTCTGTCTATGCAGCAAATCTATGTGTTTAATTATGTAACAAGAGCTTACACATATATAACTGGTAGTTTGTATGAATACTGTAAGTTTGCGGATCTTCTTTCCTTGAAGATTTACAGTTAAGCATACGTTGCCAACATAATAAAATCTGCAAATTTGCAGACTTTATGGGATAAAACTGAAGAGCTTGCTTCTGAATAGATATGTTTTATATAGCACTATTGAAGTGTAAATATATCAAATCAAATCATTTTTATAGTCGTAGACTAGCATGTGTAAATATTGTATGCTTAAATGCCTAGAAGTTGGAAAAAATAATCTATATTCGGGTTATGTTTTATATCTCTTAACACAGGCAGATAAGAATGTCCCAGATGTAGAAATTAAGATGTGATGTCTCATTCCTATCTGAGTGTCGACGGTTGATGTTATAGTCAATGAGTGATGAATAGGCAAGTTTGAGCTGACTCATGTAATATAACATATCAAGCATTAATTCTGGTTGTAGATTTACTGGCAAGGTGAAATACTATTCATCTTTTTGATAACGCTAAGAACTCGGCTGTTTCGATCTGTCAGATACTACTGCTAGTTTTATTGTCTTGGCTGCACCTTTGAACGCAGATGAATTATACATTGTAAAATAATTGAAAACAGTGGTGTTTATAAAGAAGATCTGAGATGGACCTGGAATTGTATATTATGACCGTTGGTAAAACTGAATTATAATGATGCTTCAACAAAATTAGGATAATCCTTCCAATTTATTAAGCTGGCCTTCCAAGTCATTATTTTTTTTTTCAGTCTAAATTTAGCTACAGTTGTCTTCAGTCATCTAGCACTGCTTAAAAGCATTAAAGTTGGTGAGTTTTGAATACTGGTATCTGTAACTTTCAAGGGTTTCCTCTCTCCTAGAAATGATCATGTTAATATCAATTACTTTACTGGAAAAAAGGGTGGTTGCATTGCTTCAAAGAAATTTAATGTTGGCATTTGTTTGTACTTTACCTTTATGCAAAACTTGGCTGCTCTTTCAGTTTCTGTAATTCTTCCAAAGGAGCTGCTAACCAGCAACACATGGAAGAGAATTTGAAGAAAACCAGTGGCAACCAAGGTCTGATGGGCCTTGGAACATCTGCCACTTTCAATCAAACTACTGATTTCAAGGATTTCCTACTTCCCCCATCAATCCCTTTTACTCTTTCTTGCTTGATTTCAATTAAAGGGTTTGTAACAGGAACTGGCAGTCTTCTATAATGAACAATTGATATTAAACCTGAATCATTCCTTCTTCACCCCTGCTAAAATGAGGACCACTTCAAGTTGCATTTATTTTCCTCTCACTGAAGGGAAGACATTTTTGTTCTTTGCTGAAGATCTGTAGATGAGGAATGATCAAACAAGTCAGAACTACTTGTCTCAAAATAAATATGATACTTTCTGTGATAGGTGAAAAGATATATTGTGTGGCACACTTGGAGTTGCAGGCCTGATAAACCTAGATATCAAACTGAGAAAACAGTGGAATCTTAGCTAGCATAGCAATTGCTATTTCAGCAATTCTTCAGCATCGTGTTCTGAAGAGAGATAATGCTGTATCCAGGCTTTTAATATATGCTGCTGTATAAACCTTCCTTTCCTTTAACTGTATTGCAAACAGATTTTGCCATGCTATTATCAAAATATGCAAGTTGCATCTACACATCTTGAGCCCAAAGTCGAGGAAGTCAAAAGAGTGTTATATTATACCATAGATTAATAGGGGAATTACATGTCTTGCCCCCTTCCCCATCTGTCTGTTGTCTAAAAAGACAATTGAGAACTTTACATACAATGTTAGAATGTATTGTGAACATAGCAAGCTCATTTCACTGTTATTCTTAGACATCATTCTTTCCACTTCACAAGTCTCTAAATACTGCTAAATAGCTATGCTGTCCAGTAACTTCCACTTAAAGTATTCCACTTCAGCTGACAAAAGAAATTCCTTTTTTTTTCACCCCTTTACACATAGCTCTTGACAGCATGGCAAATAATTCTCCAAATTAGGGCAAGAACTTTGCATAAAATGTCTTCTCCCAGACATTACTTTTTAAGATTATAAATTTTAATTTTTTTACTTATTAAATTTGTTTGCCACCCATCTTGCTGCAAAACAATTCTTTATTTTTCATACTACATTTTTAAGTCACTTTGTTAAGCTATACTAGGAACCAGAGACTGTCCTAAAAAGGTTACCACAGATGTCACAATGATGACAAAGACAATAGGACTAATTTTTTCTGGGTCCCCCCCCCCCACTTTTAGTGAAAAATCTAAAGTTTGCTGTGAGACAGTATATACAGTGGATCCCGGCAGACACCATGTGAAGTGCAAATCCTATTGAAAATTGTCCATTGCTAGCAAGATAGTTTAAAACCTGACACCTTTTGTATGGGGTCATCTACATTGGGGGTCCCCAATCTCTAAGCTGTGTCCCACTGCTGGATCTTGGCCTATTGGGAATTGGGCCATGCAAGTGGGTGGCCGGAGTGCATGCTACACGCAGCTCAACTTGCATAAGGCAATGACACACATGCATGCCAGTCCACCGCTTGTGCAAGTTGAGTGCACCAGCCTGCCCCTCACGCAAGGAATGTGTGTGCATGCACAAGCATTTGTGGCCCAGTTCCCCTCTTCCCACCCCAGCCAGGCTGCCAAGCCGCAAAGGTTGGGGACCACTGATCTATATGTCTTCCTGTGTCGGGGCATTCATTTATTTAAATAAAATGTGTGTGAGAAAGAGATTGAATTTACATATTTTGCTTCATTTTTTTTAAAAAAAAAAATTGGGAACTCTAGCTATCAAATTCCAGCAATATGATCTTGTAGATTCTAGCAGTGATAAAACAAGAAACTGCGAGAATAATTCTCCATGTGGCCCGCAAGCAACCAGCTATCCAGCCCTGATTTAAGTGATGCTGAGCTTGGAATAAGTTGTACATTTTGGCTATCTGAATTATAAAAGAAAACATTATTTTGAATAAAATATGTTTTGTCATACCATAAATATATTCTTTTCAGAATTCTATATTAATATGAGATTTTAAGATTGGAAAATATTTCCAAAACTTAAAGACAAAGAAGAAGAATAAAGCCTGTTCTTCCCCATCCAGACCCCCCACAGCCTCGAGGGATTGAGACAGAACTGTGATACCACCACTTGGTTGACTGGGGGTAGAGAAATGTAACTGAGTACCATCAAAGTAGAGATGATACCTCACACCATCCCAGTGAATAACAATCAGTGGTTTCATATAGATGTGATCAAAGAAAGGGTAGAGTGCTGAGAGACCTCATAGAGCAACGGCCTGGATTCCTCTCATCCCACCCTGGCCATCAATATAAGTTGGAACCAACCTCAGAGGAAATAGGAGAATCACCACAACACTGTAGCCATTTCCCTAATCCCTAAGCCAGTCTGAAAGAATACAGAAATTGATGATATCAAAAGCCACTAAGAGATCAAAGAGGGCCAGAATGGATGCACTCTGCACCCTGAGCACTCTACAGATCATCCTCTAGTGTGATCAATATTATCTTGTACTGTGCCCATTTCTTTCAGTGATGGTATAAATGGATGGATTCGCTTACTTCTAACTTTTAGGTTAATTAAAAAAAATACGCTGATTGAGATTATTATTTAATTTTCAGCATTATGTTTGAGATGGGTTTTAATAATTTTGAGGATACCATAGTCTTTAATGATTCAATGTTTGTTTTAACCATAACTTAATGACATTATTTATATGGCTTTAAGTACATTTTACTTGTAATCACATGAATAATAAATAGATAAGTAAATAAATTGGAGATCCTTCGGTAAACTCCCTGACAACAGAATATTTTGATTAAATAGTAAACATTAATAACAAAAGCAGTTTCAAACTGTGGACGGAGACATATAAAGGAATATATAAAGGAATGCTAGAAATGAGAATGCAGTGTTTATTTCAAATCAAGTCAAATATTTATTGTGGTCAAAGACCACCAGAGCAGTGTGTCTGGTGTGTGTGTGCGTGTGTGTGTGTGTGTGTGTCTGTCTGTCTGTCTGTCTGTCTATCAATCTATCCATCTATTTATCTATCAAATTTTTACAGCTGCCTATCTCACCAAAAGTGATTTGGTATACAACAATGAAATAAAACCGCAATAAAAAAACATAAAAAGACGGGCAATCATTATTAAAAATAAATAAAATAGAGTTTAAATAGTTAATGGTTTAATGTTCATAGCAATAAACTAGTTCAGAGTGCTTGAGGACATCAATTATAACTCACTGCATACATACACAGCTGCCATCTAAACAATTTTCTCCTTTGTACCATTTGTATGACAGGACATGAACAGAACAGGAATATGTTCACACTCGTATATTGAAATAAACATTTTTTAAATTATATTTCTGAAAGGTGTTATATCTAATGCCTTTGTCTTGTGTAATTAAAAGAAAAGGATATAATGGTTACTTGTCTGCTTATCACATAAAGAATTTTAATCCTTAATATCTCATTTTTTTTCTGCAAGTAGAGTAGTAAAGATATAGAGAATTTTTCTCTTAATCCTGCTGCCACTGAAAAAACACGAGAAACATAGCACAATAGTTTTTTCTGTATTAGTAAAATAGATCATTTGACTCATCATCCTTTTAATTCTTTTAGCAAAGTGGGTAGAAAAACATTTCTGAGAAAATTTTAAAAACATCTTCTTACAAATCTTTAATTGTGACTCATATAGTGATGATAATGCTCTATAAGTGAGCCAGTTTGGTGTAGTGGGTTAAGGTACAAGGCCAGAAACTGGGAAACTGTGAGTTCTAGTTTTCTCTCAGCTTTAGGAACCAGACAATGGAAACCTCTTCCAAAATCTTGCCAAGAAAACGGCAGGGACTTGTCCAGGCAGTTGCCAAGAGTCAACATTGACTTGAAGACACAGACACAAAAATGTTCTACATCAAACTAAAAAAAAAAACTTAAAAGATTTTTTATCACTTTATCTGCCATGTCTGACAGAGCATATCTGAGGTTTCTTCTTAATGGGTTTCCTTCAAAGCTTACAAAAACATCTATTTATTTAAAAATAATGCGTAGTCAAGTTTGCCAAAATATTTTAACCTATGTTCTGATGCACAATCAGAATCATATAAATCAGGGGTAGTCAACCTTGGCTCTTTTATGACTCGTGGACTTCAATTCCCAGAATTCCTGAGCCAGCTTAGCTGGCTCAGGAATTCTGGGAGTTGAAGTCCACGAGTCATAAAAGAGCCAAGGTTGACTACCCCTGATATAAATCATATCAATTAGTAGCTTTTTGAAATACTTATTAGGTTCCCATCTAAGATGGGAATGCTGATGCACTGAGTTATGTGTGTGTGATTGTTCTGAAGTAATATTGTTGGCCAAAAATTGGTTCAGCCTGGCCAATCAGAACCAGACATGAGAGACAGACTTTTGCAAAACTTTTATTGAAGAGCTTTAGCAAAAGGGTCCCAGTCCAATTTGGGAGATGAGACCCTGAACAATAGCAGAGTAAAATTTATACAATTAATTTCCAGAAACAGGGAAGTAACATTTCACAAAGCCATTATCTGTCTTGCTTTTAGTTTACAGGTCCATTTGTCTATGGAGTTGCGCCTTGCCTGAGCTTACGTGTCATTTTGCCCCTATAGAGTTATAGCTTGCTTAAGCTCTACATATCCTTTGTCCCTACTTGCAGTTTCTGCTGCTTGTCTTCTTGTTGCCAGATTTTGTAACTTCCTATCTATTTCTGAGCACTTGTTGTTACATTTCCTTCATCTCTAACTGACATGTTGTGCTTTCTTCTAAATTATTCTTCCTTCCTAAGATGGGAGTGTATTGCTTCCTAATGGGTGATCCATCAGTATATTCTTATTTTTTTATCCTTGTCTGGGAGAAAGCTCAGTTGAACACATTTTGCCTGATTTTTAAGTAAATATAAAATATAGTCCCACGGGCTAGCTATAATAAAATAGCAAGTTCCCAGATTGTGATCACATGGCCACAGGGCTACTGAGATAGCTGAAGCTTCAAAGACTGGTCATAAGTACAGTTAGGCCTCGACTTATAATCAGAACTGGGACAGGAGCCTCCATTATAAAACGTTGTGGTTATGAATTGTGCCCAATTTTATGACTTTCTTTGTTATGGCTATTAAGCAAATCACTCAATGGTTAAGCAAATCCACATTTCCCCATGGACTTTTCCCATGTCAGAAGCACCCAGGGAAGATTGCAACGGAGATCACGTGATCCCAAAACACTGCCACTGCCATAACTTTCAGTTGCCAAGCACCTGAACTTTGATTACATGATTAGGGGGACATTGTGATGGTCATAACAGTGAGGAATGGTCAGCTTATTCTTTTCATAGAATACAGTACAGATAATTGAACAAACTATGTTGCATTACATTCTTGATTAAATTATCTTTCCACTGATACATAATTTTATGGTACTACTCCAAAAAAAAGTGGTGTTATTAGCCATCAAACCTCAAAAATACACTTTTCCCAAAAGGTTTCCACAATTTTGACCACTACTGTATTTCATTTTGTGTTGTGGAAAATCGGAATGGGACAACTTGCCACAGCCAGCTCGCTGCAGCTAACTCGCCACAGCCGACTCACTGCAGGACAATTTAACAATTCTATTTAATTATTTAAAATAAATAAAAATATATTTTAATTTTTGCCAGTCACCTTTCTGTCCCTCCTTTTGCATCCTTTCTTCAATTATTCTATTCCACTATTTTTTTTGATACCTGTGTAACTCTGGTCCTGCAGCGAGTTGACCACGGCAAGTTGGCTGTGGCGAATTGTCATAGACCCGTGGAAAACATAGTCTTATATATGTCTATCCAGAAGAAATTCGTAGCTGAATATGTACTAGCTTTTATCCTTAATTTGCATTTAGGTTTTAACAGAGGCCTGAAAAGAAGCATAGAAATCTAATATGGTTAATACTGGATACTAGTATGGTTCATTTGTTTAGTCATGGTAGTTCAAACATCACTCAGGCTAAAGTTAACATCTAAGAATGATGCAGCATTAAATAAGAAGTTGTACTCTAATCATCCTGTTTCCAACAGGGCCTCAGCTATCACTTTGGTTGAGTAAGTGGCATCTTTCTTTGTATAATAGCTTTCAGAATTAAGAAAGTAAATTATTTGTGAAACCCTGATGTATTTCACATGATAAACTATGCAGTGGAATTTATAGTTTGTAATATAACCAAGGCTCATCTCTCATATACAGTACTACCAGCAATGCTTCATTCTTTTCAGCTAACTTAAATGCTGACTTCCCAGGGCTCCTATAACATCATGCTTCATTTATTTTTTCAAAGCAAATGCTCTTTATAACCACTGATTTATTCACTGTGTTAAATGTGTTGTCGTTAACCTTCATTTACCCATAGCTATTACAGAGATATCCAGAAAACAGCAAGGATAATTTCTCTGTACTCAAAGTAGTAAATATGATAATTGTTGCATCTTAAGAATCTCCTAGGGGAATGTTGCAAGGGAATGTTACAGTGATATGTGGGTACCCCTGGAACTGTCACAACTTGTTTATGGATTTGCTGGTTATGCTTTCAGAAATGGAGACGTGAATCTTCAACTGCTATCCAGAAATATTCTGATTGTTTTGTGTTTTATGGCTATTGCAAAAAAAGAGAGATAAAAAGTATGCATCTCATAAACATTAAAGGTTGGCTGGGTAGGAACATATGCATATTATTCTTTGTGTGTTTATGCGTGTGTGCGCAAAAGGAGGACAAATAGTAACAGAAGACAAGATCCAGTTCATAGTTTGTAATAAAGAAGAGTTTTTCATATCAGCATTCTTGGATTTGAAACTATTTCATGGTCTTGAATAAAAGAGTTTGACTTCAATGTTTCTCAGTTATCTCCTGGCCTTGTCTGTAAAACTGGCCATTGTATTAGTGGATTTCTTTTCATGCTGTAATTTCACTAATTTGGGAAAATTATATGAATCCTATCATTCTTCTGGAAATCCACTTTAAATTTCTCAGGGTGCTTTCCTGGTGATCCAAAGATTTACAAAGATTTTTTTGTTTAAAAACAAATTTGGCTTACTGCCCAAGACCTCTTGGTTTATTGCTTAATGGACAGGAATTACTTTCTACCCAATTTAAACAGGAATTCACCTCTTTATTTTTTTCTTTAGACCCAAATGTATATTTTTGTTTTTAAAAAGTATGTCCAAAGTTGGTTTTGAATTAAGCACATATAAAAGGAAGCCTTTTTTGCATTGTTACAATATATCCCTGGTGAATTGTCTGTCGCAGCATGTTCATACATTTATTATGTAAATTTTCCTTTGAGCAGAGTTCAACTGCTGTTGACTTTCAGGAATGCATTAATGCAGTTTTCCTGGCATGATATAGAATTGGCTTGCATTGTCTTCTACGGTGTTAACAGTTTATTGAGAAGTTGAGAAACCTCAAAGGTGAGAATTTTATGGGTACACTGGATATTGCATCTCTTAGGCACCCCGAGTAGAGCTGTCTTTCTGTTTGCTAACATCTCAAAATATACAATATGTATGATGTGTGAGGGAGAAAAAGACTCATATGTATGTGAACCAGTAGTTAGTTTTCCTAAAACTTAGTGAACTGGACATTCTGTATAACTGACTATGATTCATTTTATGAGGCGCAAAGAAAATCCACTACATCACTGGAAGTTACTCCAGAGTGTGAGGTTGCCAGTGATGGTATCTGCATAGAGGAAATCCATAATTTTCCCTCTATTATTTGAAATTTGGTACTATTTCAGATTTATTTATAAGGCTGACCCTCTCACTAAAGCTATTCAGATATACATGAGAGGGGATGAGTGTTGACCAATTCATTGATCTTCTCTGAGTAATTATGGGTATGGAAGGGTTTTAAAATAAAATAAAATTCCTCCTTTATATAGTATCATAACAGATGGATTTCAAATGGGATTTGCTTAGTAATTGGTTTCATATTCTCCTCTCCCAGCATTGTCTTGAATCTTTATCTCTGTTCCGGAGAGTCAAATTGCAAATGATACTTTAAAGATTTCAATGTTAATAAATATACTGAGCTGCCAATGATTAAACTACGTGTCACTATGTTTTATTAAAATTTGCTTTTGCTTTTGGAAGCTTATGCAGACAGGATATAGATACCCACATTTCTATAGCTTCTTCTGTTTATAATTATTTGTCAGCAATAACAGAGAATAGTATAAAAGAAGATTTTAATTGGCAGGGCTATGCTGGAAAATTTAACAGTATTTAAATTAGTAGGAAGATGTCAGCCATTTAAGATAGGCCAACCAAGAAACAGACCTGTCATCCATTACAAAATGCTATTTTACTGTTTTAGGGTGTTTTTCAAACTTAACCATGTTAAGATGTCTGGACTTCAACTCCCAGAATTCCCCAGCTCTGGGAGCTGAAGTTCACTTATCTTAAAGTTGCCAAGTTTGAAGAACACTATTTTAGGTTACATTAGTAGAATCTGAAAAGCCTGATGAGTCCAAGAGGGACTGATTTGAGTCTCTTCCTCGTGTTTTCTACTTTATCAAAACTGAGCAACCCTTTCCTCCCTCCCAAGGCCTTTTCCTCAAAGCCAGAGTAAATTCAAATACATATGTTAATGTTTTTATAAATATGGCATTCTCTACAAATAAAAAAGAAAGAATATTTGTCCTCATTAATAGTTCAAGGTGCCACTCCTTTATATTGCAAATAAGCATAGAGTACAGAGAAGAGCAACAAAGATGATTAGGGGACTGGAGGCTAAAACATATAAGGAAAGGCTGCTGGAATTGGGTATGTCTAGTTTAATGAAGAGAAGGACGAGGGGGGACATGATAGCAGTGTTCCAATATCTCAGGGGCTGCCATAAAGAAGAGGAAGTTAAGCTATTCTCCAAAGCACCTGAAGGCAGGACAAGAAGCAATGGGTGGAAGCTAACCAAAGAGAGAAGCAACCTAGAACTAAGGAGAAACTTCCTGACAGTTAGAACAATTAACCAGTGGAACAACCTGCCTCCAGAAGCGATGAATGCACCAACACTGGAAGTTTTTAAGAAGAAACTGGACGGCCATTTGTCCAAAATGGTATAGGGTTTCCTGCCTGAGCAGGGGGTTGGACTAGATGACCTCCAAGGTCCCTTCCAACTTTATCATTATTATTATTATTATTATTATTATTATTATTATTATTATTATTATTATTATTATTAATGTCCCTTTGCTTCAACAAAAGGGCTTCTTTTAAAAGTGAGAAAGGGGTCTATCAGATCATGGAATTAGACAATTAAATGCAATATACAACTAAGGAGAAGAATGAGTGAAATATTTCAAGGTTGATTAAGTTTCAAATGAAATGAATATTAGTACAAGAGTTGAGAGGCAATATGCTATCCCATGAACTTGACCAATTGTGGAGACATGACTCATCATTACTTAACTTAAAAGCAGTAAAGTAAGCTTTAAAACACAGTGACATCCTGAGAATTAGACAGAAAAAACTTTTTCAAGAGAAAGAAAATTTTGGGGGAACTGAATTTCAACCCAGCAAAACATAGTTTGAAATAGTCCATAACAGACTTCCGGTGTGCAGGCGACCTCGTTGGACGCAGCTGTAGCTGCCTCCCGCCTGTTTTCGCGTAAAAGCCATTTTGACAGCAAGCATCAGCTGTCAAACGGCTTGATACCTTTCCCCCGGGCATAAGGGGATCGGTGAGCTGTCCGGGGTAGGAGTTGAGTTCCCGAGTCGTCCGATGTGGACGACGTAGGTTAGAACTCCTCCGGAGCCCCGAGGAACCTCCGCGATCCAGGACGCCTTTGCTTCGGCGAAGCTAGAAGCCGCCGCCACCGCTGCAACTTAAAATTAATCGTGAGTGACTATATGCAGACAAACCGACCCTGGAAGTTTGTTTTTTATTCTGGACTTTACTCTAACTCGAGTTACTTTGATCTTCCCTCTATCTGGGTTGGATTGTGCGAAAGTGAATTTAAAATGGCGATGAAGGATACTTTCTAGCGAAAAGAAGTGAAAGTGACTTTGATTTCCGGTTTGGAACTTTTGCTACATTTAATACTTTCACTATATGCTTTGGATTAATCGTTTAAAAGACTCTCATATAGATTGAAAATTTAATACTGTTAATATGGCTTCGAGAAGATTGCCAACAACTGCAAAACCGATTACATCTCCAACTTCCCAGCCGCTTCAACCTATTTCGAAGCCGATTTCACACCCTCCACCCCCGCCATCTTCTTCACCCCCGCCGCCCTCCGGTAAAGAACTACAAGACTTTATGTTACAAATGACTCAGATGTTTCAAAAATTGGAAGCTAAATTTGATTGACCAATTAATACACCAACAACAAGATTTAGTAAAGCAACAAGAGGGCTTTCGGATGAATGTGACAACTGCCTTTCAGGGCTTGGCTGAATATGTGGATGGAGTGGCAGAGAGGGTGGATGAAAATGAACAGAAGGCTGAAGCGAGTGAACAGAGATTGGATACGATGGAGGAGAGTTTGGAAAATGTTAAAGGTGATATTTTGATTACGCAATTCCGTGATATGGAATATGCAATTCGGATCCGCGGGTTGGCTGAGGATCCAAAAGAGAATTTAAGAGAAATAATCCCAGAAGCACTGATGGATGTCCTGGAATGTGGGCATGAAATTCATGGGGAGATAGAACGTGTTTTCCGGGTGAACTCGTGGGTTGCTCGTCAGAAACAACTGCCAAGAGACGTGGTCGTCTATTTCACTAGAAAATCAAGACGGAATGAAATAATGCAGCTTTTCTTTCAACAAAGATTCAAGATTTTAAATCAAGATGTTATCCTCTTAAAAGAAATCCCAGCGAAAATGCTCAAAGCGCGACGTGATTATGCTTTTCTGGTGCAGGAGCTCAAGAATAGACAAATAATTTTTAGATGGGATGTACCAGTGGGCATAATTGTAACAGTGGCTGGTAGGCGTTACAGAATTAACTCGATTAAAAAGGCAAAAGAATTCATGGCGTCTGTGTTACAAGCGGAGTGTCCAATTACACCTCAAAAGGATGATACGGCTGAGCATCTGACTGTGGACCTCCCTTCTACTTCCGGCACCAAGGATCTTAATGGGCGTTTAAAAGATGATGGAAAAGAACAAAGAGTGACCCGTGCAGCTCACAGACGCAAGGAGAAGGAACAACTGACAGCCCGCCAAACAGCTGAGAGTTCACCACCTGCCACATCTGAACCAGTAGGTGGCGCTCGACCTAAAGTTTTGGTTAAAGCTTATGCTTCTAGCATTGCCATAGGACTGAAATCTGCTAATGCATAAGATTTCAACTTGGAATGTGGGGGGACTTAACTCGCCCCATAAAAGACGCAAGATTTTTCATTATTTAAGACATTTTAATAATGATATCATATGCCTACAAGAGACTCATATTGTGGCTAAAGATCAAAAATTATTGTTAAATGCTAAGCTTGGAGAATTGTTTGCAGCACCTGCCTTAAAGAAAAAAGCTGGGATAGCTTTATATATTAAAAAACATCTTTCACCCATTTTAAAAGAAGCTGATAAAGAAGGAAGATTCTTACTTGTGGAAATAAATTTAAATGGAAGAAAGTGTTTAATAGTGGGGGTTTATGCTCCTAATCAACTGTCATCTCAAAAGTTATTTTATAGACAATTACATCAGAAGATTGTGGCTTTGGATTATAATTCTTTGA
>NW_015387390.1:290087-320176 GCF_001527695.2 Protobothrops mucrosquamatus
AAAAAAAAAAAAAAGAAATAGTCCATAACAGAGGGAAAAGAGGAAGAGAAGAGAAAAAGAGAATGAACATCAGCAAGATGTATTGACACAATTAAAGAGATAATTGGTGCATCATTGGAAGACCTGGAGGATCAGGTGGAACAGATCGTTCTGGAGAAGTCTATATGTGGTCAGTAAGAATTGACACTGATTTGATGGCCCATCAGCAATCAATGATTTTTGAATAATCATGTTCCCATTCTTTGTAAAATGATTTTACAGATATTGTCACCTTTGAAAGCAGTTTGTACAGTCCATATTGGCTTATCATGGAAGTAACTGATCTGCAAGGGATCAAAATATAGTGCAGTTTAATTACAAATTCAAGGGAATTCATCTTTAGATGTCACCCAGCTATTTATAATGGACTGTGACACTGAGGTTTTAGTCTTTTAAGTATTTGCACAACTGTATGAAATTCCTCTTCATTCGCTATGAATAATCACCCCAATCAAACTAGACTATGTTAGCAGGACAAACTATTAAGCCAGGAGCTAAGGATCACTAAGATGGTATTAAGAATAAATCAGTTATGTTTCTTAGTTTTAGCATGCATTTACATATAAATTAGCTTTCAAAACTGCTAGATAAATCATAGGATGAAATGTTCATCCAACACCCAAGAGCACGGAATGCTATTTGCAATATTATTTAAACTATTTTAAAGCCATCAGCCATAGGCTAGAAACATTTATACATGAATAGAAATTTCTTTTTTACACCAAATACAGCACGTGTTCATTCTTGCAAAGAAATAATACATTAAAACCCAAGTATATTTAATAATTCTGCTCTTGGCTCACAGGACAAGATATCCTACCATACTGAACACTGACATCGCCTGACCTTAGTAGCTTTTTAAGGGATGGGTTGTGAGCCGATACTTGGAGCAAGTCAACTGGGAAATAAAAAAGAGGTTTCTTTCTTTCCTACTCTGCATTTTAATTTCATATGCTTGAGAGAATTTGCAGATAAAACTGTGAGGAGATATGAAAAGGTTTCAATAAGGATAATAATAGAAAGAAGGTTGTTGGAGGACTAATATGCCAGTTAAGGAGAAAGATGTTAAACTACTTTATGTTTGTTCCTTCTTCTGGTTATTTCCTCATCCGGACAAACTATCAAGTATTGATTCTAAACAGTATACTGTATATCAGCGTTCTATGCTACCAGCTACACACACAGCCTGTTTCTGATATAACAAGTATTTATTCCAGTTGTACATTTTTTCACTAAAGTAACACAAGCATGCCACAAACTCAAAGCTAGGAATATTAGTTTCACTTAAGTTTGACCCATCCCACACAAACTTGGTCAACTTGGAGCAAATCAGAACATGGGTGGATGGCATGGCTTCTATGGGACTTTTCTTTATCCAAACTTCCTAATCACATAAATGACAGTCTGGAATAATTGTATACTTTGTTGGCACCCGTGACTGGCTGGTTCTCACAGAGTAATACTCAGTAGTTTCTCTAAATGAGCTGCCAAAGATGGTTTCACACTTGATGTTGAGGATTTCCAGGATGATAGTCTTGGGATCTCAGTATTCATGCCAGAAACTGCCATGGCTGAAGCAATTCAGGATGTCATGGCAGCAATGACAAACTTTGGTCTGTCCCAACTTGTTACTAGCCCTCCAGTTCTGGTGGAATATATTCCAGATCTGATATTTCTATACTTGGCTGTAGGTGGCAGTTTGAAGATAAGGAACACAACATCTTTTTCTTTATCACGATCAGACTACTTTTTGAGATTTAGCTTACAGCAGCTGTTCGTCACTGTAAGATGTGGATAATTGTTAGGGTGGTCTCCCCTCACAGACCTGTATTGCAGTTGGCTAACTCCAAAAACAAACCTTTTGGAATTCTGATTGCTAAAATCTATTAGGAAGAAGGTTAAAATAATAATACAAGAATTCCACTGAGATTTGCTTTTAAATAAAAAAAATCTATATATCATATCAAAACTTAAGGTGGCAAAGTTCTGGTTCTTTTTTCTCACATTCTTTTATTATAAAGGGGAAAACTTTCTGTTTTATGAAGTTTCACCTTCAAAAATGGGTAAGAGACCTCTAATACATCTGAGAAACTGTCACACACCAGAGTAGGCAATGACAGAGGCTGAAAAAAAATGTAATTGTCTTTCTCTGCCATTGCATTTTCTTAAAATTGTCAAAGGTTTTCCAAGTAGTTTCAGGATTTTCTGGGGTCTGATGAGCCTGGGTAGTTCATAATCAAATGCTGTTCACATTTTGAGGAGAAACTTAATTATATTTGCTTCACTTAGGTTTTATAGTCTTGGCAATTCATTCTTTAGAGTTATTCAGGGTGCTGTTTAGCCAGATTCTGTTGGATGACTCTCTGTTTTAATGTCCCAAATGTCGTTAAAATCCTTCATAGAATTCATCTAGCCATCTGTTGGCTGAGCTCTTCTTCTCAAGATGTCTCACATCTGATAGGAAGAGAATGCTTAACTGAGTTCTAATCTATATAAATAAAAATGTAAAGGTTTGTTTGTTCAAAATCTTAAATCTCCGAAAGTTCTTCACCGACTGCTTTGAAATTTTGACACAAAGCTGCATTCGAATACGCGCGTGTTTTTATATACCTACTATTATATAGATGTCACACCTGTGACAGGTAAAAACAAAAAAGGGCCAATCTTTAGCATTGTGCGGTTTAGATCTAGACACGGATTGCTTCTCACATGGACAATTATATGTTGCGTGTTCTAGAGTCGGCAAACCAGACAATCTCTATATCTGCACAGACAATGGAACAACAAAAAAATATTGTATACCCACAAGCATTGTGAAATTAAACATATTACAAACGTGCACTTTCTCTTTTCTTTCTTTTCCATTTAACAAGACTGAGCCACAGCAACGCGTGGCTGGGTACAGCTAGTAGGTTATAAATTCCTCCTTACATGGTCCCTGCCTCATTAAAGAAGACCATAATTAGACACTGTTGGGGAACACTTCAGTGGAGCTGAATAATAAGCCCATCAGTGATCTACTTTCAAAAGGGGAAAAGTTAGTTTGGAGTTTCATAGGGTCTCATGTCACCCCTGTTTGTAGCTCCTTAATCAAACATGTATTTTCCTGCAGACAATTGTATAATTTCTTTAAAAAGGGGGGGAGGGTCCACAAATGGAGTTTTTGCAATGGCTTTGTTGAGCTTGATGCATTTTATTGATCAGATATGAAAAGCTCATTGATGATCAATTCCTACCCACAGCTACAGTCCATTGCACTACTTAACCCATGAGCCTAGGTTCCAAAGAAATCGATAGCTTATTTGTGCTATTTCATTATATAAGGCATGCCAGTTAAATGATAATGATATTTCTGATACAAACACACTGTGTCAAAGTTAGGCACTTTAAATCTCACTAATGGCAAAATGATAGTTAAGGGCTGTTAATAGTTCTCCACAGTTGAACTTAAAAATGTTTAATTTTGGCAGGATATCATGTGGTATAAACACTTATCTCAGAAATGGCTGGCTTCGGTTTCTGTCTCCACACATTGATTATCCAGTAAAAGTTTATTAAGTTGATAAAATGTTACTACAGTTTCTGGCATGACCCAATACTATAAACAATCTTAAATGGCAAAAATCTAAAGTAGTAAAACAGGGGTCTTCAAACTTGGCCCTTTTATGACTTGTGGACTTCAATTCCCAGAATTCCTCAGCCATGCACGCTGGCTGAGGAATTCTGGAAGTCCACAAGTCATAAAAGGGCCAAGTTTGAAGACCCCTGCAGTAGAATTTTGAGGATTGCTCCACCTCCAGAAATGTCTTCTCTGTCTCTGGCCCTGTCCTCTGGTACTGCATCGTAACACTCAGAAATCCACATGGCCTTAACTATGCTGCCTTTTATGAAAATTTTAAAAATTGGCTCTTCCAGGAGCCCTAGGCCAGGATGATTTGTGAACTTGTGCAAGTGCTGTTTTGTACATATATACATAGGTATACACTTACAGATAGTCCTCGACTAATAACAGTTCATTTAGTGAGCAGTCACTGAAAAAAGTGACTTATAACTGTCTTTCACATTTACGACTGATGCAGTATCTCCATGGTCATGTGACCAAAATTCAGACCATTGGCAACTGATTCATATTTATGACAGTTGCAATGTCCTTGTTGGAGATGACCAGGCTAAATCGGAGGGAAGGTCAAATACGTCATCAGTCTCGAATTCCTTTGTTCCCACAAGAGATCTAAGTCCAGCCCACCTTGATCTCCATTGACTCTTATCTACCACCAATTTCCTTTGACCGTTACTAGTTCATATTCTTGTAGAGAGCATGTTCTACATCTTTATATTCATTTGAACTGTCTGGACTTCCTGATTTCCCCGGACTTGACAGTCATAGGATCATGTGATCACCTTTGTGATCTCCTATCAAGCAAAGTCAACGGGAAAGCCAGATTCATTTAACAACCATGCTACTGACTTAATAACTGCAGTGAGTCTTTTAACAACTGTGGCAAGAAAGGTGATAAAAATGGGGCAAAATTCACTTAACAACTGTCTCATTTAGCAAATAGAAATGTTGGGCTCATTTGTGGTTGTAAATTGAGGACTATCTGTATAGAATTTTATTTCTCTGATGTGATGTATTTGTGTCACTGGTTTCGTTTTTGTTTTTAACTTTTCTACAGAGCCTTGAGTCACATACAATTAGGTAGCCTACTAAAATAAGTAAATAAATAAAATAATTGTATTGAGGGACATATTTCAATTAAGAAAAGTCTAGCAGGCCCAAGCTTATGATGGGAATGTCAAGTGACTTTCCAAAGTTCATCTGATATATATTGATTTGGAAGCTACCATTCCAGCAGCAAGCCTACTAGAGCAAATTATTATTGCTCCAGATGTTTCATATAGTTTGAAGATACCAGCCAAGAACCTACTGGAAAGATTTCACAGAATTTGAGTGCCAAGCATATTGCAAACAAAAGGGAAAGATCATGACTATATCTAAACACAAATGGAGATTTTCCTCACATATCCTCAGAACACTCTTTTCATCCAGTAGTATTACATCATTCATATGATCAGAAATACTCTCTCTTTTTTATAAGGAAAGCTGTTGCTGAATATTGACTGATTGAAAATGCCACAATAAACATGTAGTTGGATTTCTGCTTCTACAGAGTCAAAAACATTTTCAAGCAATCTTATGGAAAAGTTTCTGAAGTTGTGGCCTGCACCATTTCTACCACTAGGCAGAGTAGGCCCATAAGTCAGCAGATGCCAAAGAAAGTGGGGCAACTATAAGGGCTTACAAAGAAAAACTTGTTGCCTTCTACTTCCCTCAGATACAACGGAAGTTGTTCCCCACTGCCATGGTGGAACTAGGACAGAATGTTTAGCCCAGTTAGCTCTTGAACCCTGAATATTTACTGTTAGGCAATATCACTTTGACTTTCGTTTTGGAGTAAAATCATATAGAAAAGTATAATATCAGATTACAAAAACTGATTGAATGAGACGACAACTGTACAATGTCTCCAAACTTTAATGAAGAGGTTAGTAAATTTTGTTAATGCAAACATATGTCACTAAGATAAAGATCTTACTTTTTTATAATATTTTTTTATTAATTTTCTCTATTTACAATTCATGTGCTTAGTAAACAACGTATTGTCTGGGTCCAATTTGCTTAATAGTACACAGTAAGATCCTAGTCTCTACCCCGTTTTTCCAGCCATTGATAAAATAAGTCCCATATTTGAAAATATTCTGAGTCTTCTTTTCTCCATCATCATGCTGAGAAGAGGCGTTCAGGTAAGCCAACGCTCCTTTCTTTAATTTTCAATGTTAGTTTGTCCATTTCTGCACAGTCCAGTAGTTTCTTGATTATCTCTTTTTCAGATGGTATTTCTTCATTTTTCCAGTGCTGGGCAAATACAATTCTTGCTGCTTTCCTTACTTTTTAGAGAGTTTATACTTTAAAACTAAAATTAGTACTTTATGCTTCCTTTTTCTTCCTATTTCTCTGAATTCTAGTAATGTGCAGTACACAGAACGTCTCAACGTAAATCATCAGGTTGTAAGTGAAAGCTCAGTTTAAAAAGTTCACAAATCCTGTAGTCCACCTATACTTTGTAGTGTATCGCTATCTGTATGTGTATTTTTCTGTGGAAATGAACATCAGAATAGTATGCAGAAATAGAGATATTTTGCACTTTAGTTCATTTCTGAAAGGATTCTTTGAGTTGTATAATACTGTAATGCTGATATTGCTGAAATCCATCTGAAGTGAGTAATAGTTTTGCTTGTAAATTATAATTGTGTTGAAATGTATTGTAACATTTCATTCTTATTATTACGCTACAGGAGCAGTTTGTAGTAATAAAACACATTTCCATTTGAAAATCCCAGGTCTAGCCCAAGTTTTTCTTAATGGGTTTAGCAGATTTTACCCCAATGTGCTTTTTTTGCAAGAAATCTCATTTTGGTTTTATAATAAATATCAGTTTCTTCCCTAGACACTTTATTTTCTTCTTAGTGCTATGGGAAGAAATGAAGGAAGAATGGTAGAAGGTTAGCAAAAAAAAAATTAACTGAAATATCCAGACAAATCTGCATTGTGCTTACTTGGAATTGAAATTATTGATTTTCAAACACTTGGAAAACATATAGTTGAGAATTTAGATACACAAGAAAAAACTTTTGGATCAAACTATATGTCTATCTATTCATCATTCTGCTTTCCAGTGACCTGTCAGATTCCTCCAGGGAGCCGTATGAAAGGCAAAACTCTAACAAAATTAAGATCTTCAAAATTGCTAACTGAATTAGGATTATCTCTGTTTTATGAGACATTTTTGAGATTAAAATGCAATCCTTAGGGATGTTTTCACCATGCTTTTCCTTGTGATAAATTGCTTTCAAAACATAGGCAGGTTTTAGGCTAGAATCTTTATTTATTTGCTTATATCACTTTCATATGTGAATTAGATATATTGTATTTGTAGAGTTATAGATTTGAAAGGAGTTAGAAAAGATTTATACAGAATATAGTCCAACCCCCTGCTCAGTGAACAAATCCTTTATACCATTTCCAACAGATTGATATCCAGACTTAGTTTGAAGGACTCAATTGAGAGGAAGTCCTCTACTGTTGTAGGCAACCTTTGCCATCATAAGATTTCTTCTAATATTCAGCCCGAACCACCTTCTAATTTCTACTTACTGGTCCTTGCCTGTTTGGTTTCAATAAACAACAGACCTGATATTTCTTGCACATGATAACTTTTTAGATATTTATGGATCTCTGAGATATCTCCCCTCCATCTTCTGTTTTGCCAACCATACATTTGCCCAACAACTTTAGCCATCTCTCATATGGCTTATTTCAGACTACTTACCCTCCTCTTGTCTCTCATTTGAACTTATTCCAGATTTACCATGTCGCAGTTGAGAACTGGTTATGGTATTACGAGTATATAGTTCAAAGGAACCATTGCCTTCCATGATCTGAACATAATCTTCAATCCAGTCTCCAGGGTTGCAATAGCTATTTTAATTTCTCCATCGCACTTGATGTCCCATTCTGCTGGCAAATCTCTAGTATTCCTAGACAGTTCTCATATACATTGCCACCCAGTCAGTTCTCCACCATCCTATACCTCAATCCTATAAAAATGTGTTTTATTTTTCCTATTCATATGCAGGAGTTCAAAGATAAATATCATCCTTTTCGATTTGACTCAATGTTCAAGTCTGTTGAGGTCATCTTGAATTGTGATTTTGCCTTCTAAGATAATAACCAATCTAGGGGGATACCCACTATCTTGGTGCAATTTTCAAATTTGATAAATTTTGATCCATATTATCTTCCTAGTCATTTATAAAAATACTGAATAGAAATAATACTGAGGATCCCTTGGATATCCTAGCTGATATTTACCTCAGGACAAGACACAAATCATTTAGAAATATTCATAGAGTATAGTTGTTCAACCAGCAGCAGATCCACCAGACTACAAGAACTGATCTTGTCCAAAAGGATTTTATGAAAGGCCATTGACTTGCTTTATTTTTAAAGCACCATGAATCCTCTGGAAATGTAAAAACAAAGCATGCAAGTAAGCAAATAAATAAATAAATGTAAAATGCACTATTGAAATCAAGCTATGAAAGTTTCCTCAGCTTTGCTCTACTGTTGGCCTTTTGTATAATGTTCCATCATTCTGTAAGTTGGCTTCATTACCTGGCATAAAGTAAAATATATCATATGCGTCTAGTTTCGGGGTTAGATTCAATCCCATGATTTCTCTTTTAAAAAAGAAAATGTAATGCAATTCCGATGTCATAGAGATAACCATATGTTACCAGAGGTTTGTGGTACTATGGCCTTTGGCTAATGACTGATTATTCATTGACTCTCTCAATGTATATCTCATGTAGCTTCTGCTGGGAAGCATTCTACATAGGTGAACATATATGTATGAATTTATTTTGGTTTCTTGAAAATGAATACTCAACTTAGCTCCAGTTTTTTGCCTTTGTTGTTTTCTTATCCTGAAAGTTTGATTTTCTTTTTTTTCCTTTTTAAACTGTCTCATATTTATGTAAAAGGGAAAACAACTTAATTGTTTTTCCTTGCATGATCTCATTCTGAAATATTTTCATTTGGGAAAGATTAAAAATATCTCTGATTTTTATCTTTAAACCTGGTTTGCAAATTGTGAGGGCTGAGAACATTGTCTTCCAGCCAGAAGGTCCTAGCAGACACCTCACTCTAAGCCAATTGTCATTATTGAAAATACATCTGATTTAAGGTAAATTTGGATGTTACTAGTTGCCAAATCTTTGTCATATTGGCTCAGCAGAGCTAAATTTAAAGTTAACTTTTACAAATCTATTTAGAAAATGTATAGCCTGCTGGATATTGTTTTCCAGTTTTTAAATCTGGCACTGTGTTCTTGTTCTCTGATTCCTAGATGTTTATCATTGAGTGTTCTGTGTGGTCTTAATTTTAGCCATTTTCCCTGTCCCTGGAGAAGTTTCTTCTATCTTCTATGATTAGATTCATTTTCCAAAACAGGTGAATCACGAAAATATCCAAGATCCATCTATCAGGGACTTTACAGATCTTTATACAAAAATTTTATGCTAGATCTATAATGTTTCAGTCAATAGTTTATCCTCTAAATGTCTGGGAAGCTGTGGGATCAAGTACATTCAAAGTAAGACCTCATAATAATTTGTTTAAAGAAGACAGTGTCCTTCATAAGGAATTCCCAATTAAAATACAAAGAAAGAATCTTGGGGTGGTTTAAGAAGCTGGGATAGTCATTATTTACAGTAACTGCAGTAGAAGTCACAATGCATCACTGGCATCTTTGAAGCCATCAAAAAACCAGAAAGCTTCTTGTGTGTGTGTGTGTGTGAGAGAGAGAGAGACAGAGAGAGAGAGAGACAGACAGACAGACAGAGAGACAGATTTGTCTTGCGCTCTCAATTTTGTATTTTAGTTGTTTTTCTGTTTTTCGATCACTGTGGGGAAGATAGATATTAATTGCTTTATTTCTTGACAAACTTATGGATTCTTAATACTTTGGCTGACATCTGTTATGCTACTTTTCAGTTTACTTTAAGGTAAGCTGGTACCCAGAGGACAAAAGCTCTGCTGTTTCTACAATATGTTATATGCTTCAGATTAACAAGGGCCAAGTTGTGGGTTGTATTTTCACCATTCAAAACCCATAGTGTTGAAAAGACAATCTACAACCTGAGTTGAAAAGACAATCTACAATAAAGATGACTCATCTGTTCAAATGTTACACTTCTTTCACAGCTGCACAAACAGGTTAAGAAATGTTGCAGCTTGTTTTACGTGGACTGCCACACATTTAAAGTGTCATTAATAATACTTGCAATGCACGTGTGACACAACAATTTAGGGTGAACATTTTCATTGCTTGGCTATCCTAATGTATTTTTTAAAACAGAAAATGTGTTTTATTTGCCGGGAAGGTGTGCACAAGGCCAGAGCTTCCTCTTTCTGTGTGCAAAACAAAATGGAGAGATATTTTTGGGGCTACAGTGTCAGAATTTATCAATTATTTGTTTATCAATTATTGTGTTTTGTATTCTTTGTTAAATAGCTAACCTAGACTATTCCAACTACTTCTTTCTTTGTCTTTTCTATTATATATTCACCTCAGTTCCAAGTGTCTTTAATAAAAACTTCATTACTATTCTATAAGTATACGATTACAATCCTTTTGTTAAACTTGTCTTCAGTTGAGGCATATTGAGCTCTGCATTTGCCACATGAAAAAATAATCTTACAGTTAGAAAAACAGATCCTTTATCCTCAACATTGATCTTTCTAAAATATACAGCAAGGTGGAGCAACCATCAATCACATGAGCCTCTCCAGTCTGCAGTGGTACAAACTTAATATAAGATTGTTCTCTGAAAGAGAACTCAGTCTTAAAATGGTTTGTGTTCTTTGAAATGCCAAGAGAAATCTGAAAATATTAGGTAAGGGAGAGCCTTACTGGTCTCAGACTTATTTCAATAGAAATTCTGGACCGGAGGAATTATTTATGTCAATGGTTCTCAACCTGTGGTCCACAGATCCTGGGAAGCCACAATGTCATCACAGGGGGTCCACAAAGACTTGAAGAACTGTTATGATTTAAATCTTGAGTTAAGTCTTGGGGGGTCCATGGCCATGGTTTGGGGCCACAAAAGGTATTTAAAGGGGGTCTGTGATGAAGAAAAGGTTGATAACCACTGATTTATGTGATCAAAGAAGTGCTAATAAGCCATGTAAATTGCCCTAGGTTTTAATCTTAGGCACATTCACGGCTTTTTTTCCTCATAGAACGCCCAGAATAGAGTTCCGGCACCTTTTTGGGATGGAACCTTATAGGGTAGGCAAGGCGGGTTGTATGACGTGTGTGAGTTCCGGCACCTTTTTTTTTTTTAGAAAAAAAAAAAGCACTGGGCACATTTATCTACACATAGAACTCATTGAACGCAGTGTAATTCTAGCTGTGAATAAGCATGCATAGTCATACATTACTAAAGGTTATCTGTTCCTATAATTATATCTGATCTCTCCATCTCTGTGTATAGTTAGATGAGTTTTTAGGGCCCTAGCATAAAAATCTTTTGTAACTGCTTAAATGATGTTCTTCTGAATAAACTCTCAGTTAATTAGCAGATGGGGGCTAATAAAGGCATCAGTTTTTCCCTAAGAGAGTCATTTTTCAAGATACAAACTGTGTCTCAAAATTCAGCCATTTTGAAGGGGAGGGTGTCTCATTTCTGACATTTTCCTATTTATTTACGTTCTTATTTCTTTCATTTACATAAAACCTTTTCCCACACCAATCTACTTCAGTATATTTATCCAAAAAGCTTTGTATTTTATTCCTACAATGGCCATGAAAAGTAGGATAGGCTGAGAAAGTAATAATGGGTTTGCGGAACTGAATCACAAAGGTAGTCAGATAGTGATGGAGTTCTCATGACATTCCATCCCTTTTGATCTGCCGCCAGGATGGTTAATCCAAATCATGTTTCCCTTTGATTGATCATGCACATGGACACTTCATTCTTCAGAGAAAAATGGAAAAGGGAGGAGAGTGGGCTATGAAATAATCCCTCACTTATTTTTCCTATAGCTTTTTTGAATGGTTTGAATGGGCTGCAGTTGATTTGGTCTACAAAACAATGGGAAAGTAGTATCCAGTGTTTCTGGCATTTTACAGCAGGCGCCTATGCTTTGTAGTTGACATATACAGTTGGTATATATAGTATACATATACATAACTCCTGCAGAGTTATGCTAAGCATGTTTTTTTAACCATAGTTTATTAAACAAGCCCTAGCCTTATTTACACATAAGACCAAGCTATAATTATGGTTTACAAATCACAGTGTCTGGGTTCATATGAAATACTCCTTCAAAATCAAATAGACCACACCATGGTTTTCAACCTAGTCACTGTAACCCTAACATATTAGTGCCAATAGGAGGAGTAATGTTTGAAGCTCCTGGATGCAACAGAGACACCAATAAATGTGTGTTTGACTAAGAAAGGTGGTCCAGCCCCTCTTAAAAAAGCTCCTAACTCTTCTTATGGATTCTTTAAGAGTCAGCTATTGCAACTTTCCAAAGGTTAAATTAAGCTTTCCTGCTGTTATAAGAGTTCTTTGGGCAATTTAGATATGCTATCTATAGAGCTCGTTTTAAATTAATTTACTTTTAATATATAGGAGTTTAATATAAAGGAGTTGCCAAATAACTTCTTGCTAATTGGCCACTACTGATTATTATCATGGTCTTATATGAAAGTACATTTTGTTACAATCACACTATCTTTATGGTCTGTTTGGAAAGGAAATCTTAAAACAATTGTAAAGTGGGAACAACTTAAAACAATTTATACAGGGGGAAAAAACTGTCTACCAGAATGCTTTCTTATAGTCCAGATTGTTTTTTGAAAATAAAGCAAGGTGAAAAGCATGAAATGTGATTTTTCTCATGGGGAAAGGCAAACATACAGAGCCATTTTTCTTCCTAATTCCTCAGATTAAATCTGTTATTTCTACTCTTCCGTTAAAGGGATTCCATTAAAGGGAATTTTTTTTTAAAAAAAAAATCTGTGACTGGTCATTTTGAAAAAAGCAGAAATATACGCAAGATGTCAGATCTAATTAATGAAATGGGTGTAAGTCTCAACAGAACAACACCATTTTCATCATAAATCAGCCTGAAAAAACAGGGATATTTCTCCATCATGACTAAACTAGAAAAGCACTATATAATAATAATAATAATAATAATAATAATAATAATAATAATAATAATAATAATAATAATAATAATAATAATAATAATGATAAAGTTGGAAGGGACCTCGGAGGTCATCTAGTCCAACCTCCTGCTCAGGCAGGAAACCCTATACCATTTTGGACAAATGGCTGTCCAGTTTCTTCTTTAAAACTTCCAGTGTTGGCGCATTCACCACTTCTGGAGGCAGGTTGTTCCACTGGTTAATTGTTCTAACTGTCAGGAAGTTTCTCCTTAGTTCTAGGTTGCTTCTCTCTTTGGTTAGTTTCCACCCGTTGCTTCTTGTCCTGCCTTCAGGTGCTTTGGAGAATAGCTTGACTCCCTCTTCTTTGTGGCAGCCCCTAAGATATTGGAACACTGCTATCATGTCCCCCCTNCTAGGACTCCGAGGTCCCTCTCGCAGTTACTACTATTGAGCAAGGTACCCCCTATACTATACCTGTACATTTGGTTTTTCTTGCCTAAATGTAGAACCTTACTTTTTTCACCATTGAATTTCATTTTGTTAGATAGCGCCCAGTGTTCAAGTCTGTCCAGATCCTCCTGTATCCTAAGCCTGTCTTCTGGAGTGTTGGCATCAAAAAAGCAGGACAAATCCGATACAAGTATGACTATTGGCTTCTTAATACCCAGGGTGTGTTTCTTGGAAGTAGCAATACCTACCATTCTACCAGTATTTTGTGATTGAGATGTTGAAGAGATGTTCAACGTAAGCGTAGATGCTTAGGATAATGTTATTAAAACATCATCAGCTATATTTGTAGATTTATTCTCTGAGTGCTGTTTCTTATACAGCCAAAACAGAAATCACCCATACAGAAGAGAGAATATTATATATTTGGAGGAATCCCAGCTTTGTAAGTGAGGAAAAAACAACAACGTTAGGGCAGAAAATCTCCAAAGGGAAGAGAAACAAAATAGTTCAATGCTAGCTAAGAATGTTCAGTAGTCATAGAACGAGCAATCACACCTGAGTCAGGGAGAGATGGAAATCAAATCTTTTTTGAAGATAAATAGGTTAGTTGGCTGGTATGGAGATATTCAGAGTGAGAGAAATGAAACACATTTTGAGAGTGTCAGCTTTGAGTTAAAATTATCACTGAAGATTCTTTTCCTTACATTTCTTCTAACAGGAAGAAAACAGATGTGTTTTTCAGATAGTATTTTGGCAATCCTTAATGAGCGCAAGTAATCTTGTCTTTGAGATGTAGGACACGACCCTGAGTTTTTTTGCAGTGCCATTCCTGGAACAAAAGTTCCTGCTCTCCCTTGGAGCAGTGTATTTCAAGTGGATCATTCTCTTCCAGATTGTGAGGGTGGAAGAGGAAGCCACGGAGTTACTAGTGGAAGCCAAGTCAGTGCTTGAAGCAGAGACTTTTTCTTTTATTAAATAAAAACGTGGTTACCTTAAAGTTAGTGTCCTTTTCGCTTTATTTATAAGACAACAGGTGTATGTTGGAAATAGCTGTGGGTTCCTCTAATCATTTTGCTTCTCTAAGAAGTGTTGCATTTCTATAGAAGATTTTAAAAAAGGGGGATAGTAACGATGCTACTGCTCCACGTTTGGGTCCTTCCTCTAACCAGCTTTGATGCCTTAAACCCGGGAAGGAGAATTAATTATTGGTTGCAAGTCATTCCAGATTTGAATAAAATGATAGGCCACGGCTAAACTGCCTCAGCTTTCCAATGTGCCATAGTTTCATATTGTGATCAAAACTTTTTACTTTTCATACAGTTTCAACCAGTATTTAAATTTGTACAACCTGCTGATATACTAATGAAATATTGATAAAGAGTCTACTCCCAGGATATGTATCATGCAATGGTGTCTTTCTTTCTTAGGCTGTTTAAAACTCTATGAGAGGTTGATCGTTACTGAAAAGAAAAAGAAAAAAAGCGATTGATCTCCTCTCCCTCCAAAAATATTTCCTGCATGTTATGAGGCTCAAAAAGCAATCAAAGGCCTATAGTACAATAAATTGTATAGACTGACTCAAATGCAGAAATGTAGGGAATAGGCTTATCTGTGGTCAGTTAATTCTTTTATGCTTGTATTTGCAACAAAAATGAAATCAAGGATGTGCCAGCTGTGACTTCTAGTTTTAATACAACATTGCATACAAAACGGTGTACATTTTTCTGTGTTCTTTCAGTAGAGTTCCCTTACTTCAATATTTCTAAGTTCACCATTCTCAGGGTGTGAAAAAGGCCTTCCTCGGCAAATCGTGGATTGTATATTAAAATGCAAGCCGTCCTTGACAACAATTGAGCCCAAAACTTTTGTTGCTAAGTGAAACAATTGCTAAGTGAGTTTTGCCTCATTTTACGAGCTTTCTTGCCACAGTTGTGAACTGAATCATTGCAGTTGTTAAGTTAGTATTAGGTTGTTAAGTAAATCTGACTTCCCCATTGAGTTTGCTTTTCAGAGGCCACATGACCCCAGGGACCCTGCAACTGTCATAAATATGAATCAGTTGCCAAGTGTCTGAATTTTGATCATGTGACCATGGGGCCTGCTGCAATGGTGGTGTGAAAAATGGTCATAAGTGCTTTTTTCAATGCTATTGTAAGTTGCAATGGTCAATAAACTGTTGTAAGTCGAGGACTACCTGCAGTCCTTCAATATTTCCTTTGTATGGCAGCATTCTTTTATTCTCAGGGCTGTTTTAAAATTATCCTGGGCATTTCTATTGATCTACAAAACTGACCAACAGAACTGAATTGTAGAAAATCATAGGTTCAGAATATGATCTTTAAAGTGAAGATTTTTCCACTTCTATTTTCAAAGTCTGTTGCCAGTTTGAAATGTTTGTTTGAATTTTCTGGAGCAGTGAGTAGTATCAGTTGATGGTGCTGACATGGTAAGAAAAAGTTGGTTGTTGATGAATTTGAATCAGAAGATCACTTTTTTACAGACAGGTAGACAACTGACATATCGCAACAGAGATCATTATTCATCCCTACAAATGGCATAGTAATGAGAGACCCTGCAGTTAGCCTGTGATAAGAAGGGTGCTTAATAAAAATAAATATTATTCTTTAGAGTTCATGACATTTTCATAGCTCAGCACTATAAAGAAGATGACAGCTGCCTGATAGCCTAGCTACTCTGAGCAGCCAGTATTGCCGATTAAGCCCATTTTAGAACTTGACTCTTGTACCCAGCTGTTATCAGGTATAAGCTCTCAGGATGAAAGTTAGCCAGATATCATTCCAAAATATTTCATCAGCTCAGTAGATCCTTGAAGCATTGTGAGGGGAAAAGGAAGGAACTTGTTTAGAAGTTGATTGCACATTTCCTATCCTTGTATCCTGAAGTACTTTTACCGTTCCCCTACTGATAAAACTTACATGGACTCACTTCCATGGAGCTTTAAAGCTTTTATTGGCTTGCCTCATGCTAAGCTAAGAATTTTCCCAAGGAAAATGGTCCTTTTTTTTTAATAGATAGTATACTTCTAATTGGTGAAATACTGAAAAGAAAATTAAACAAACACACACAAAAGAAAAAAAAACCAGTAGATGCCAATTAGGGCTTGATAATATCCCAGGACTCTTGGAACTGCTGTGGGAAGAACAAAGTTGGTTTAGCACAGGATTTTTTTCATGGCGTCATAATCAGGGATAAGCCAGTTATTCTATTGTACTATGCATGTGTAGGAACAAGAAATAATGTGCCTCAGATCTCTGCCATTAACAAATTGAATTGACAGTTTAGATAAATGTTTTAGTATTAAATTTTAAGGTCAACAAATAACACACAGATACACACACACTTACATACATGTACTTACATATATACAGACACCCCCTCCCCAAGTACCACCCAGATATTATATTTTCATCACTAACACATCTTGTCTATTTATGTTTTTATTTTATTTATTACATTTTTATTGTGCTCATCTCCCCTACAAGGAAACTCAGTGCGTGCCCATGATATGTATAAGCAAACTAATGCTGGTTATATTGTCCTGAGGTAAGAAATTCACTTTTCCATCAGCAAACTAGTCAAGGCAAGATAATAATACAATTTTGGGAAAATAGACTTACTTTGATGAAACCCTTCTGAATATTCCATAAAATAACATTGTTAAAAGTGAATATTAATTGCATGGAGGTAGAACAGTTTGCCTCAGCTAAAAATTTAGAAGGCCATTTAGTTATTTTCTCAGTTACACATTCAGTAACTGCCAATTACTTACCATTCCAATAAGGGTAGTGGTTAACACTAAGTACAATTTTGAGTCTGTAATCTTGAAACATTTTTATAGGAAAGGCCTTTCTTAGGAGACTGTAGTGGAATTTACATCAAAAAAGCAGCTCTAGCAGCCAGCTAAATTATTCGTTTAAAAAAAACAACCAAGTGTAAACTCAGCAATCAGTAAATCAAATTAAGGGGTACTCTTAAATAAACTGACTTAGGAATTGAATTTTACCAACTTCAGTCCTGTGTATTTGTTATTAAACAAGTTTAGTGCTAAATTGTCAGATTACATGTGTCTAACCATTCCTGTTAGTCCACATGGACTGTGCTTAGAATTAAAACGTGGCAAAGTAAAACATATTTGAGTTCAACTAACATCTGGGGAAACAATTTGAACAAGTCCAAACTACGCTGTTTTTGTGTATCTTCAAAAACTGACCATTTTCAAGTGACACAACCATAAAGATTGATTCCTCCCCCCAGACCAGCATGAATTGGAAACAGCCATCTGCTGCTTGTTTTAAACCTGCTATGTCATTTACAGGATATTTATAAGCACAACTAAACCAAGGGTCTCCATGACACGTAGGTGTAAGTTTGTAACAGCCCTGCTGAATCAGTCCAGCCAAAAGACTATATAGCCGAGTATTTTGTGCCAAATAATAACCGATAAGGTATGTTCAGAAACCTTCAAAACAGGATTCCCTTCTTCCATTTTGGCTCTCGAGAGCTAGCATTTAAGATATGCTGCTTCAGGAGGCAGGTCCTATTTAAATTTGCAGAAGTACCCTACAGAAAACACAGTATACATAAAATAAAGTTACAAATATGATTGCACAAGTGGATGCATTTCTTCTCTGGTTCAGGGGTCCCCAACCCCAGGGCCATGGCCCGTTCTGAATAGGGCTACACAAGCAGTGGATGAGTGCGCTCACGTGCGAAGCTCTCCTTGTGTAAATGGTAGGCGCGCACACTCGCACTGCTCACACAAATGGAGCAGCACACACTAGCACAAGGGCCCACCGCTTGCACAAGTGAAGCTTGTGAGCACCTTCCGCTTGTGCGGCCTGGAACCATCCCCTCCCCCCCCACCCTCACCGCCGCTGGTCCGCAAAGCCAGAAAAGTTTGGGACCGCTGCTCTGGATGGTTTTTCAAATGCAATTGCAGAATTTTTTTTTCTTGCTATAGAATTGTCATGTTTGATTGATCCACTTGATTTCTGTGAATAAGGCACCCAGACTTTTTTCTTCATTTTTGGACATTTGTTGCAGGCTTTCCAAAAATTGTTCTAGAAGATTGTGTTTCAAAAAGCCAAGTTATCTCACGGCACATGGGAACTACTGTCTAGTGGTTCCTTACCTTAGAAACTTTGAGGGAGACGTTTTGTCCTTTTTTGTTTGAATAAATTCTGCTGCTGTTGTTGTTTTCTTCTTTTCTTTCCAACTGCTTTCCAAGAATCCAACTTCATAATTCTCTTTCTTTCTTCATGGCTTCCAGTTGCTGTTTTCTTATTTAACTCCACTGTGGTACCCTAGAGGGGGCTGCAGTGTGCTGGCTTCTTCCTGACAGCCGTTGTTTGCTGTTGTTGGCTTTCGTCTTTCTGTACTTGGCTAGCTTTTTCCTGATGGGAATTGTTGCTCTCTCTTTACACATGCACTTACATGCATTCTATGTATACACATACATAACACAAAACCTTAGTGTCCCATGAGCAGAGCCATACCTTGTTGCACGTTGTAAGGAAAATGAAACCTTCCTTCCTTTATTGCTTCCTGGCTATACAAGACTTCATTTGTCTGCCTTTAAGAATTATGGCAAAATGGAGGTATTTAATTATCAAGTGCTCCAACTTTGAGAAAGGAGAGAGGTGACTTGGTATATTTGAAACTCCAGGACTGGAGTTCCTAAGTTTTTTTTCCATCAAGCCTCCCTTTAGTGTAATGTTAATGTACACACCTCTAAAAATCCAAACACACAATCAAAAAATATTGAAAACAATACTTTGGGAAAGGTGGATTTATTTTAACAATGTAACTAAAAGGTTCTTCACACCTCCTCTGGACTCCGTCTGCACCTCCCCAAGGGAGCTATGCTTCACATTTTGGGAAACCCTGCTCTAGGTTGATAAGAAGGGTTGTAACTTAGAAGTAGGGCTAACATATGTGGGCTGCAGAACCCCAGACGATCACAGGATGGCAATAAAGTTGAGAGTTCTTTGTGTCTATTTGCTGCCCCCTAGTAGTTATTTGGATTTTTTTTGCAATTCATATTTAGTTATGTATAGTTTAGATGTATAAGGCCACTCAGCTCAACACTGATTCTGGACAGTGTAGAGATTGGAAACAGATATAGTACTAAAAGCTTAACAAAAAATAAACATAATGGTAAAGGGACTAGACATACCCCCATATAAGCAGACATTACATGCCAGATGGATATATCATATGTACATATGTTATTCTATTCTATTCTATTCTATTCTATTCTATTCTATTCTATTCTACTCTACTCTACTCTACTCTACTCTACTCTACTCTACTCTATTCTATTTATGTTTAGTATGTATTTATATCTTACCTTTATTATTTTTATAAATAACTCAAGGCAGTGATCATACCTAATACTTTTTGCTTCTCCTATTCCCCCCCCCTCAAACAACAACCTTGTGAGGTGGGTTAAGCTGAGAGAGAGAGAGAGAAACAAACCCAAAGTCACCCAGCCAGCTTTCATGCCTAAGGTGGGACTAGAACTCATGGTCTCCCAGTTTCTAGCTGGGGCCTTAACCACTAGAGCAAATTGACTCTCATATTATGTCCTGTCCCAAAATGGTTTTCAAACGCATGCAGTGTCATAGCTGTTTGAATCTTGCAGGGTGGGGGATGCTATTCCAAATGGTTTCTTTGATTCCATCATGACACTGCGTAATGGATGAGCCAGGAAGCAGGCCTATTCTGATCTTACGGAGCAAGAAATGATGGGAGAGAGATGGTGTCTTCATATAGCTGCATGGGAGGTGACCAAGGAGTCATGAATGAGATGGATTCCAAGTCCGGGAAAATTTTCAGATGAATCTTTCTAGTCACAGCAGCTACCTACTGTTTGAGGAAAACTGTGAGTCCAGACGGATCCCTAATTCCAATCACTTCTTTATGAGGAAAAATCGGACTCAAGATGGAGAATCTCTAGCATCAGAAACAAGCATGCATCCATAGCCACTTGGTCATGTCAGAGATTTTTTTTAAACCATATATTTTTATTAATCCATTTTTCAAACATATCTGCATAAAATAATGTAAAATAAAAAATGAAACCATTGAAAACCAAATAACCTCTGGGTAATGAGACAAGATCTCAACACAAATCACTTGGTTAACCAGATGTTGAGATACACAGCTAGGTATCAACATATCGATGATACTTGACCATATATTGATAGATAGCTTCATTAAGTGGCTTTATGGACATATATAAATAAAGACTTAAGAAAGTCACCCCACAAACTTCAGGTTGTGCCTTTCCCCACCTATCAACCCTGATTGGAACTGGCTGCAGAGAAAGAGAACCACAGATCAAAAGCCTTATTTGGAAGAGTATGTTATTTTGTTATATTTTAATGCTTTTTAAAAGACCCAATCAAACAAAATGAACCAGACTTTTGCAATCTGGCTTCTTCCAACTACTGCAAACTACAATTCTCATTACCGTGAGACAGGATGGTCCATGATGATGGATGTTGCCCTGAAAAAAATTGTAAGGGAGCCAGGTTAAGGAAATCTAGGCTGAAAGGGCCTATTGTCTGACTTACTATAATTTCATATAATTATGTGTGATCTTAATAAATTCTGAACTTGAAAAAAAACAGTTAAATTTCTGTAACAGAAACATTTTTCTGCAAGAATAACAAGTACCAAATTACATATGAAAATAAGTGCTGTTAATATTATCAAGGTTGTAAAATATGTAAACAAGATAGATAAAATAATCAGACATCAAAAAAAATCTTTGCTAGTCGTTTGCCAGCTTGGTTGGTTTGCCAACATTTAAGTTAAGCCTATTGTCTAGGAAATACTGTAATGTAAATTACTGCTTCATTTACCAACTGAAAGGCAAAGTTTGATTTTTATTCTTCTAGTTAAATTGGGCCTTATGAGGATTCCATTGCAGTATTGCTAAAGATTGACCTGTTGTTGAATGCTACTCTAGAAACCGTAGATACAGTTTCAAAGTACAGGATGCTTTGCAGTGATTCAGCACTCATTTTGAATACTTTTCTTAGCTCAGGTGTTTCAAAGACCACTTTGTATCTTACATTCTAGTAACAATGAGAGGTAGGGGGATCGTTTTCATTTCTAAAGACCTGTATTAAAAGGAAAACAAGATTCAAGAAAAAAAAATGTAGAAGATAATTTCTATTCGAAGCCTAATTGGAATCCAGACTAAGATGTAATTCGTTTCTTTGGCAATATACTGCATTCTGCTTTGAATTTTGTAAATGTTTGCATTTACAGTCAAAATCAGCATCTGTAAAAATTTGCCTGTGCAGTATAACAACCTGTGAAAACTGAGAAGATGCTGTAATTCTTCACCGTAGAGGTTTAATGCAATTTATTGAAAGTAGTTTTACTTAGGCATACTCAGCATTCATAATACATCAAACCCCACAGATGCAGTTTTCTCTATAAGTTTAAAATGAACCTATTTCCCTAGTGATACTGATAAAAAGTCTTAGGTTATCCTCTAATCAATTAAATTTAAATGTTTTCATCAAAGTATAGAATTTCAACCATCCCGTTGGGTCTTTGTGAAGTTTGTACAGCGTATCAACTTTTTTTCCATTCAGCTATATTCTCTTCATAACTAAAATCTAATGCCAATTAAACTTTACCTCCACCTTTAGTGAATCAATTATTGCAAAGGGGGGGGGGGAATCAGTTGACATACTGCTTCATGTGTCTAGTTCTAAATCCCTATGTAGACGAAATCAAGAAACCAATTCCATTTAAAGACTAAAACTACCTTAATTAATATCAATTACAGTAACAGAATCTTGCAGGTCTGACTGTTCTTTACTTCCCCCTCCCCACCTTATCATTATGTGAATTAGGGAGTTCTGCCTCAGCTGCTTACCCATAATTCTTGTTTTAGAACCTAAGCCATCTTTTTCCCCTTGTCACTTTGGTAACAGACCTGGCCTATGTCTATCAAGATCATCTTCCTTACACTCTCTACAAGTACCCAAGAAAAATACTGAAGGGTAACAGGCCAGAGATTCCATAGAGTTCAGACTGAAATAAATAAATCTTGCCATCTCAGCGTCCTTCAATTAGAACTTGAGGCATCACCCTGAACTCCTTGTGAAACAACAACAAAAAAGCACACTAAGGTTCGAGGACTACTTTCCTCTTATAGTCTACTGAGGCCAGCTCAAGGCCAAGATGTTTTCAGTGGCAAGAAAAAGACTGACCAAGTCTGATGTCCACCCGTCAGCAGATGCCAGCAGGAAACAGACTCCAATCAGCCAAGCAGCTTGCTGCAGCCCCAGCCAGAAATCAACATCAATTTGGAGGAATTCCAAGGAGTGATAGAGTTTGCGCAGGGATCCAGGAAGAAGCGCCTACCAGACCCACAATCCTCACTATACTGAGCCAAAAGGGGAACTGCATTGCATTGAATTGCAATCCTCCTTGCACCACAACAGTCTCCATGTTGGCCTCTGCACTGGTTCCTGCTGTTCTTTGGAGTCCTCTTCCAAGCCAAGAGCTAAGAGAGAACAAATAATTAAATCTAGACACTCAGGCAATTAATAAAGAGAGGAAACACGCAGCCTGAAATTCATTTTCTGCTCCCCAAGTACACATTTTTTCGGATATTCCTTCTTGAAATATATTATAGTACATCTGAGAAACAAGATTGGGCCTAAGGGTCCAATCCTTCCCCACTAACCTGGTGCGGATCAGGTGATATCCCTGGGATGCAGCCAAAACGTGAGCTCATAGCCAGTTATAACTTCTTGATCCAGAGAGGAACTGCTTCAAAGCAAGTGTTCCAATAGCATTTCCTCAGGAAAAGGTAATTGCATTAGCTTCAGCATATGCTTATGGGAAGAGGAAAGACCCTACTTGAGGTCTTTATTCCTGTGCTAATAGCTTTTTGACAATGATGACTAGTGAATGGGGGAGGATCCAATATCGTCCATCCTTTCACTGAAGAACAAGCACTTCTTTTATCAACTTGGCTCCATGGATGATTTGGTAATTGGCTTTTTTAAAATCAAACTCTTCTTCAATGAACTTAATGATTGGTCTTCTTGTTTCTCTTACATTTAGCTGAATTAGTGCACAGTTTTCTTTCTCTTGTCAAGATTCTCAGCAAATATTCAAAAGAAATGTCTTCTTGCCTGTCTGAATATCCAGACATGTGCAATAACCCTCAGTTCCTTTTGTCACTTTATGCTAGACAATAAAAAAAACCCAACAAGATTGAAGTCATGGATCTCTTTACTCAACTCACATTTATAAAAGTTAGAACATGATGTATTCATTTCCAAGATGGGCAAAACTGAAGGCACTCTTGATATCCGTTGCCATATGGATATTGCCAAACCTGTTTTCACTATAATTTAACTCTAATTTTCTGCAAAGTTAGTGAAGAATAATTTCCCATGGGAGAAACTCAATCTTGTACTGTAGTGACTGTTAGATTGTTAAGATGTTAGAATTTCTAAACTGGAATCCAAGATACAGCATGGAAAGGATGTTGAGATCATTCGGGTAGCAGAATAACAGAGAGCAGCAATCCATGTTAAATGATAAATGTTCCTGTTCAACTTCTAAGGAAGAGAATAACAATGAAATACAGCAATAATTTGTTCTTTTTCTTGTTTTATGTAATGATAAGGTGGGTTTTCCTGCCTACCCAGATCTAAAGCAGAATTTTATCTGATTTGTTTAATAATTTCCTGAATTTCCACCATATTGAAACTGTTTGATCCATCATATATGAAAAATACTGATTTTTGCAGACCAAACATCAGCACTGAAAAAAATAATAATATGGAACTTGATAGCCTCTAAGCTATTATCAATAACAATATGAACTCTTCCCAAAAGTTTTGCTACAATATAACAGTGAATTCATAGTCAAAGTTGTAAACAGGTAGAGTTCATTTTTTTTGCAATATGCACAAACAAAAATCACAGGTTTCAATTATTTTACCAAATAACTTTTCTATATACATGTTGCAGTTATTTGAATTTATAAATGCATTTAGTAGTTTAAAATATTTTTATTACTTTGGCCAGCATTAAACTTTCAAACCACTTTTCAGCATTTAAGCATTTAGCTTTAATCAAGGAGAGAAACAACCTGGAACTAAGAAGAAACTTCCTAACAGTAAGAACAATTAACCATAGTTCAATTAACAGCTCGCCTTCTGGAAGTTGTAGGTACTTCATCACTGGAGGCTTTTAAGATGGACAACCACTTGTCTGGAATGGTATAGGGTCTCCTGCTTGAGCAGGGGGTTGGACTAGAAGACTTCCAAGGTCATGTGCAGTTTTATTCTGATTGACTGAAGCTGTTGGATAGGTCTGGATGTCCTAGGTCAGGGGTAGGCAACCTTGGCTCTTTTATGACTCGTGGACTTCAACTCTCAGAATTCCTGAGCCAGCATGGCTGGCTCAGGAATTCTGGGAGTTGAAGTCCACGAGTCATAAAAGAGCCAAGGTTGCCTACCCCTGTCCTAGGTTCAGAATCCTCGCTCAGCCATGAAGAAGTACGTTACATCATCTCAGAATGATCGTGGAGGGAGAGTAGGGAAAATCTTCTGCTGCTTTTTGAAGGAAGGTCTGATCATAAAGATAACAATTTAGCAGAATTGACAAAATGCATGATAGAGGTGAAAAGGGGAAGATTTTAGGGTGGGAATTATTAGGAAAGGGGCTGAAACTGACCCAATGCCATAAGGCTGTAGTGATATGGCCAGATGGTACCTTGTATATTAGTCAGCTTAACCCATCAAGTAATAGAAACGAGGCCTAAGAAGATTAGGAATTGGACAAAAAGCTGAAAAGCTAGAGTTTACTTTTTAAAATTATGACAAATTAACTCTACGCAAATTTGTAAAATGGATCTCTTTTGAATTAGCAAAGTATCTACTGTTTCTTCTGAGAAAAGGAGTGTAGCAATGAATTTTAAAAATCTGCAACAAAAATACATTTCATGAAAACAATTAAAGTTTACTTTTCTGCCAGCTACAAATAGGACCTATACTGTTCAGATTTTGGGAGAGATTTCCTCATAGCAGGAAGCAGTTGCATATTAATTCCTGGCTCCCTGAAATTTAAGTTAATTATTTCTTTATAAACACACACACCACAGACACAGAGGGAGAGAGAGGAGAGAGGGAGGGTAGTGGGTCAAACTATCAAAATGCACATCCAAAACATAAAGAACAGTTGAAGAGTTTTTTGATTAATGTACATATTACTTTTGCTGCTGTTTTCTCACTATGTGTATATATCTGGTGTGAACAGAATCCATACCTAATACTGGTCTAATTTGCTAGATTTGTAGCTTGTCTTTGTTTGTGAAAGATGATTGTCTTTGACACATATGATGAGTTTGATGAATCAGAGGCCAAACCTCCATACCTAGAGCATATGATTATGGGAATGTTTTTAAAAATACTCAACTGAAGTCAGAATGATGTATGATCATGATATTTTATTCCCAGGAAAGGGTGAGGTCGGGGAGAAGGTTTATTGTTATATGGGCTCCAGTCACTTTCTACTAATTGCAAAAAAAGGAATCAGTAATTTTTTTCTATAATCATTACATTTGTTCATATTTTGTTTCAGTTTATTTCAGCACCTAATTTATTTATTTATTTGTTTAGACCTGAAAATTTACATTCTGTGTACGTTTTCATAAGCACTGAAAATAGAAATGGGTAATTTATCAGTTATGCTTATTCTCCTTTTCTCAACTCTAAGTTTCTCCCAATAAAATATTTTCATACTCATTTTAGCAGACTTCAGCCTACAAATTATTTACCTACTAATCCTTCCACACCTATAATCAATAAAATATCTGCCTCCCTAATCTACTGCTTATTTAAACACATTCATGCATATGAAAATATACTTTTCTACTTATAAGTATATGGAGTATTTCTTATGAACATATTGACAATTCATGAGTTAACATAACTGGTAAAACCATATAGATAATATGCTAAACACAAAAACAGAAGAAAACAGGTGACCTTCAAAATATAAACTGCAAAAGATTCTCTCCAAGGAGATTAGCTACAAAATTTATATTATAGTTTTCCCTACTTGTAAAGTATATCAGTACTAGCAGTTTTCTACTGTTTGAATGCCTGGTTTTTCAATCAAGGTGGTTAGATCTGTGCATCTTGGGAATAATACTTTAGATAGTTCTGTGATTCGCTGCTTTTATTATTGTTATTATTGTTACTTTTAATAATACATAATAATAAAAATAAATAATTACTTTTATTATTATTCTCCTCTGTTTTAAGAACAAAGAATGTTCTTCCTGCATCAATTCAGAAAGCTCAGGCATTGCATGTCAAAACAACTAGACACAAAGATAGTTGGGATAGAGGCTCAGCTTATAATCAATATAGGTTGCTTAAATTCCAACATCTGCAAACAGGAAATGAAATGAAACAGATGCAAGAGCATATTTGCTCAGTTACTGCTTCCAGTGTGAATCATGGCTAATTGAAGACCTCTGCGAATGAGTGAAGATATCAACTACAGTGAAGAACGAAAGGCTGGCAACTAGATCGGTCCTTCAAATCTCTCTGGAAAAAAACAGAACAGGAGATCACTCACAAGTGCTTTGAATGGCAGCTCCTCATGAAGAGACCATAAAACAGCATAAAATATGCCTCGGCAGCATCAGAGCCTTTAATAAGGACACTAAGCCAATCAAACTCACTTTCTCATCACATTTGGAAATGTTCCTTTTAGCCGCTTTATGGATAATAGAGATTTTTGAAGCAGCAAAGCTTGATTTGATATCTGATGGGTTTTACCTCCTTCTTTGGATTTAAACAAAATTAAACAGAGACTTGAGAATTTAAAATAATATACAATTGGCAAGATGCAAAAAAAAAAAAAGGATTTGGATTTAAGAAAGTTTTAAATGGCCTGGGAGACCAGAAGGATTTGGAATACTGGTTATTTTTGCTGTAAGATTTGAAAAACAAGTATGTAATTAAATAATATATACTCGGAAACAACTGAAACGGAACTAAACCCATATTAGGAACTGGGGCTTGATGAAGTTAACAAATGGACACTAGAGGGAACTGAAGGACCAGGCAGAAAGAGTTAAAATAGCTAAGGCAGCTATACATTTTTCTTTTCTTAAAGAGTTTTTTTAAAACTGGATTGAGATATTAATAACTAATATCTCAGATAGGATACAAATTTCAATGGATAAATGTTTTAGAAGATGATGAGAAAAACGCTAAAGAACTTTTACCTGACGCAGACATTATAGAGTGTAAAAGCATGGATGACAGCAACCTAAAATATCAAAAGGCAAATCTAGAAATGAATCTATACATGGAACAGCTGCAACCCAAAATTCTGGATGATGCTGGGAAGAAAAGGATGTGGACATGCTACAGATGTGACAAGAAATCCTGGACAATGTCTCTTTATGGGACTTTTTGATCAGGGATAAATTATTTGTTTGATACTGCCAAATCAGGACTGAAAAGACACAATTTCCAATTCCATATAGATTTTATTTATTTATTTTATTTAATTTGAAATATTTATATAGCCACCCATCTTCTAACCAACTCTGGATGGCTCCCAATCAGAAGTTAAAATAACATAAAAGAAATCATATTAAAACTGCACAACTAAATAGATTAAAACATTATATTCAACAAAGACCTGGCACCAAATCAGCCTATGGAGAAAAGAGGGTGGGTTTTTTTTTGTAAATTTAAAAGGTGAAAAATTACTATATTAGCCTTTGCCACTTCTTTATTATTGTTTTTGTTGCAATAATTTGTTTTGTTTTTTCTTTTTTCTAACCTTTTTCTTTTTTCTGCCCTTCTGAATTTTTCTGTTATTTAGTGGTGACATCCATGCCTCTTAATTATCCTAGAAGCTGTTTTGCCTTACTTTAGTCTTGCTTAAAAACAGATCTAATTAGAAAGAGAAAAATCATCGCCTATTTACTTTATTTCTTCTTTTGATCATGGCACACCCATTCCAAAGTTCTCATTTGATTTTGTTTGATTGATTTATCCCTTAGATTGTTTATTGGATTTACTCATGAGATTGTCGACAGAGGTCGCCGCAGGGGAATGGAGACAAAACTCCATGCCTTCGATACTTATGTTGTGACATCAAATACAAATGTGTAAGAGGCAAATGTTGTGTTGTGACATCACCAAATACCGTTCAATTGCTGTGAATGCCCAATGTAGTATCTGTGGGTTATAAAAATGCTGGCTATGTCTACATGAACTTTTTACCCATATCATGCAAGCAATCCAATGTTGTGGATTCATACAATGCTGAATCACAAACTGAACTAATAGGTTGGGGATATGCATACAATAAGATAATATGTGGTTGGGTTATGTTCTGCAAATATAGCTACTAACATTTCGTGTTGCATATAAGGAATGAAGGTATGTACAGAATAAAAGAATTGGTCAAAGCTAAAAATAAACTGGTGCATGGCAAGAAAGGAAACCACAGGAAAAATGTGGTTAAAGCCAAATGTGAAAGGCAATATATAAATTTCAATGGCATTTTTCTGCTCAAAAATTCTTTATAGCGGATGTTGCTTTTGATGACAGATGGTTTTCCTCTGTTAAAACAAATAAACACTTTTTAAAAAATTGATAATGTCCCTTAAGTATCTCTTTGTCCCTGCTCATTGCTAATGCATTTGTTGCTACATGGATATGGGCCAATCTCATCTAGCACTCAAGTTTGGTAGGGAATAGACTTGGAGCGGACTTGTACTGAAGCACTCAGACACTGTCTACATCAGCAAAATGTCAAAAAAACATGTTGCTTATTTTACTTAGTTAAGGTTAGAGCTAGGATTAGAAATGGGCTGGACTGGATATGAAATGAATAGCAATAGCTCTTAGACTTATATACCGCTTCACAGTGCTTTACAGCAGTGGTTCTCAACCTTTTTAATGCCGCGACCCCCAACCGGTCGTAAGTCGAGGACTAAACTGGTCGTAAGTCGAGGACTAAACCGGTCGTAAGTCGAGGACTACCCAACCGGTTGTAAGTTGAGGACTTTCCCTGCCTGGGAGCGCCACGCATGCATGGTTCCTCCCCCTGCGCCGGCCAAGGCGTAGCTGGCAAGCGACAGAGATGGAGCAGGCCGACCACCAGCTGGCCCAGCCCAAGGGAGGTAAGGCACCTGCTGGAAAAGGGGGAAAAAAATGGCGGACAGCCTTGCTTGGTGACCCCCGTGAAATGGTCTATCGACCCCAAATGGGGTCACGACCCATAGGTTGAGAACCGCTGCTTTACAGCTCTCTCTAAGCGGTTTATAGAGTCAGCCTATTGCCCCCAACAATCTGGGTCCTCATTTTACCCACCTTGGAAGGATGGAAGGCTGAGTCAACCTTGAGCCAGCGAGATACTAACTGCCGAATTGCAGGCAGTCGGCAGTCAGCAGAATTAGCCTGCAATACTGCATTCTAACCACTGTGCCAACATTGTGAGTAAAGCACAGAAAAGTGGTGTTGCTAGGACATGTTAAAATACAAGTTGTTACAGGTTTTACACAAGTAGCTGTTTGCCCACAAAACACCCTAGAGTCTTCACCAAAATGACCTTAATGGAAGTCTTTCATTGCCTATACAGAGATAGTCATTAAGCCTTCAAGTAGTTTCAATTTTCTCTATCCTCCAGTTCCTTCTTGATGATATTATACTGCTTCATCATGATGGTTTGCTATTATTATTATTATTA
>NW_015387390.1:322989-326861 GCF_001527695.2 Protobothrops mucrosquamatus
TCCACACCCCATCCTCAAGGTAGGCCCTAGAAATGCTACTGGGCCAGGCCTGCGCGAGGGGTGAGTCGCGCAGGACCAGCAGGACCGTCTTAGAGTACATAGTTCAGCAACGGGAGTCCATGGCACAGAGGGGAAAGATGTTATCTGGCCGTTCTTCGGTCTTCCAAAACCAAAACCGGCCGAGGTCTCTGCAAAGGCCTGTAAACTAGCAGCCTGTAAACTAGCTTCTGAGTTGTGATGTATTTGATTTTTTGTGGAAGTGAAAAGATAGGAAATAATATATCAGTGATGGCGAACCTTTTAGAGACCGAGTGCCCAAACTGCAACCCAAAACCCACTTATTTATCGCTGGGTGCCAGGTGGGCATGGCCCACTGGATGGTCATGGCAGAATGGGTGGGTATGGCCAAGGTGGACGTGGTCACCTTGATGTTGCTTGAGGATGCCTGTGGGGGCCGGGCAGGGTTGGGGGAGATCCAGGGGGTCTCTGGCAAGTGGGGCGGTGGGCAGGAGGCTTGTCCTGTGGGGTGAGGTGAGGCAAGGCAAGGCAGGGTGGGGGTGCCATTGTCCCAGGGCAAGGCAAGGCCGGGGCAGCTGCTGCCTGACACCATCGATCCCCGCATACAGAAGCCAGCGAGCGCATGGGGGCCGACAGTGTCTGTCAGCAGCCACAGTCTGCTGGCCCTTCGATTGGTGCACTCTGGGGCTCTGCAGCCCGCTGCCAGCAGTTCAGAGAAGCTGACTCTGAGCTGGACGGACGGCCGACAGCTGATGAGGCGATGCAGTGGGTTTTGCCTGGGAAAAGGAGAGCATGCGAGGCCAGGAGGGATGGGACGGGGGGGGGGAGGGAAACCAGCCGTGCTGGGATGCATCTGGCCATGTGGGACCTTGGCGAGTTAGCAGGCGGCTGGTTGAAGAGGAATGGTTGCCATTTCCGGGGCATGGCGCACGTGCCCAGAGAGAGGGCTCTGAGTGCCGCCTCTGGCACGCGTGCCATAGGTTCGCCACCACTGTAATATATGATCAACATTGAAATTTGATCTCTTCACATTTAAGAGTATTCGTATTCAAAATCCTTTTCACATAGATCAAGAATTGTGCTCTTAAACTAAAACCCAAGCCTGGCCTCAGAGATTGAGAAACTATTATATTTGATTATAGCAACTCTTAAGTAAAAGGTCTTGAGCAGCAAGAGAAAGAAAATCTAATTTTAACAATAGGTGTCAGGTGAAATGTGAAGCTCATGCATTCTTAATACATTCTCCCTTAATCTTATTCTCCTCCACTTCCTTCTGTTAGTACAGTGGTCATTTTACCTTTGACTTAATTTTATTACTTAGGGTTAATTTGATTTTGAGAAGTTGTTTTAAAACCATTGCAGTTTTAAAAAATACTTTTAGGTCATTTATTCAACTTAAGCATTTCTTATTTGATTTATTTGGCATGGATGTAGCCACCTTCAAAGTTCTGCAACTATTAGAGGTTTAGGGAAGATTATCTGTGGTTCTTAACCTTCTAAATAAAAAGTTGAAAGAAGTTGATGAAATTTACATTTGTTATGAGTTCTTAGAAATAACATGTTTCAAACTCCTGGTCTAATAAACTTAACAAGTGACTGAATTAAACAATACATTTAGTTCTCGACTTACAACAGTACACTTAGTGACTGTTCAAAGTTACAACAGTGACTTATGACCATTTTTCACATTTACAACTGTTGCAGCATCCCCATTGTCATGTGATCAAAATTCAGATGCTTAGCAACTGACTCACATTTAGGACTGTTGCACTGTCCCAGGGTCCTGTGATCACCTTTTGCAACTTTCTGACTAGCAAAGCCAGATTTACTTAATAACTGTGCTCCTAATTTAACAACTGTGGTGATTCACTTAACAACTGTGGCAAGAAAGATCATAAAATGGGACAAAATTCACTTAACAAATGTCTCATTTGGCAAGAAAAATTTGGGGCTCAGTTGTGGTTGTAAGTTGAGGACTGTCTGTATGAAATAAATTTCTTACCATTTTAAAATTAGATCACTTCCGCAAAAAAAAAAGTAAAGTGATGTGATATTCAAGAAACTATCATTACAATTGTCCTGCCTTTGCAACTCTAGCACAGGTTTAACCCATGTGGTTTTGTCTTGTCCTGTTACTGTTGGGTTTTGTGCTGACATCAACAGAATTTTTAATATGTTATTAATTATGGCTCAGTTACTGTACACGAAAGATTAATGATCTTCTTGGCTATAGTCCCATGTTTTGGAATCTATCAAACTATTCAAAGAATTATTATTCAACATTGGAGGGAGAAATCTATACTTGATTTGCAGCAGTGGTTTACTGATGTGCATTTGTCAACATCTGAACTAATCTTGGAACAAGGAACGGTATATTTTATTGTTCTATTTGGAATGTAACTTCCAGTGTTGTTATAAATTTTCCTCTCTCCCCTTTTTATTGCTACGCTTATCAATTTTGAAATTGTTTTTCTATACTGTTATAGCAATTTGTCTCTTTCTTTTACTATTCAGTTTATCAGTAACAATTATACATTCAACATTTGGATATTAACTTTCATTGGTTGTGCTAATAATTTAGGGTTACTATGGTAGCAATATAAATATTAAGAAGTAATTGTTGTGTCTTTCCTATTTACTAAATGTGTTGTGGACAAAGGTTGAATTAGTAACATATGAAATATCCCTGTAATTGCAACATCTTCTCGGAATAACAGAATAACAGAGTTGGAAGGGAGCTTGGAGGTCTTCTAGTCCAACCCCCTCCTCAAGCAGAAAATCCAATATCATTTCAGACCATGATTGTCCAATCTTTTCTTAAAAACCTCCAGCACTCACAACTTCAGTAGGCAAATCGTTCCACTGATTAATTGTTCTGTCCGGAAATTTCTTCTTAGTTCTAGGTTACTTCTCTCCTTGATTAGTTTCCATCCATTGCTTCTTGTCCTGCCTTCAGGTACTTTGGAAAGTAGTTGACCCCCTCTTCTTTGTGGCACTGGAACACTGCTATCATGTCTCCCCTAGTCCTTCTTTTTATTAAATTAGACATACCCAATTCCTGCAACCATTCTTTATATGTTTTTAGCCTCCAGTCCCCTAATCATCTTTGTTTCGCTTCTCTGCACTCTTTCTAGAGTCCCAACAAGTGGGCCTGTTGATTATATACCTGGCTCCCTGCTATGTATCAACGGCCCTGCCTGAGCTGGCCGACGTGATAGCCGGGGTGGCAGTTGAGACCCCCAGACTTATAGTCATGGGAGATTTCAATCTGCCATCGGCGGGCGAAATGTCGGCGGCGGCTCGGGAGTTCTTGGCCTCCATGACGGCCCTGGACTTGACCCAATTAATTCATGCCCCGACTCACACGGGGGACACACACTAGATCTAATTTTTGTCTCTGGCCAGTGGCAGAATGATCTGGAAAAGGGGGACGTAGTGATAGAGCCCCTGTCATGGTCAGATCATTCACTCCTCAGGTTGGACTTCCAGACCGCTCCCCCCCGCCGCAGGGAGGAGGAACCACTTAGATGGTTCCGCCCCAGGCGCCTGATGGACCCAGAGAGGTTCCAGATGGAGCTTGGGCCATATCCGGCGGACCTAGCTCACGATTCGGTTGAAAATCTGGCGGCGGCCTGGGAAGTGGCCGCTGCCGCAGCATTGGACCAAGTCGTGCCTTTGCGGCCTCTGACCCGGCGCAGATCTCAATTGGCTCCCTGGTTTACCGAGGAGCTGAGAGAGATGAAGCGCCGGAAAAGACGCCTAGAGAGCAGTTGGAGGGTGAGCCGAACCGAATTCGATCGAACACAGGCAAGGATACAGGTTAGATCCTACCTAGTGGCGATGAGGGTGGCGAG
>NW_015387390.1:328098-332649 GCF_001527695.2 Protobothrops mucrosquamatus
GCGGGCAGGACTGGCCTAGGGGTATTTTAAATTGGTTTTAACTAAATTTTAGTAGAAGCGGCCTATTTAAATATTTATTTTTAATTATTTTCTTAAATTTTGTATTGTATTGTATTAGTTGTTTTTAAACTGGCTGTAAGCCGCCCTGAGTCCTCCGGGAGAAGGGCGGGGTATAAATATAATAAAATTCAAAAAAAAAAAATTCAAATTCAAAAAAATTATATCTTGGTGACCAAAACTGGATGCAATATTCTCAGACACTTGATTGTTCTACTATGGATAACTTACCTTGATTGTGTTCTTTAAGCTGTTGGGACTCTAACCAGAGCACTCAAACCTATTTGCACTGAGTCAGATAGCAGACAAAAATAGTAGAGGAGAAAGGTATATGTATGATAATAACATACTATAATAATAATAATGATGATAAAGTTGGAAGGGACCTCGGAGGTCATCTAGTCCAACCTCCTGCTCAGGCAGGAAACTCTATACCATTTCGGACAAATGGCTGTCGGGTCTCTTCTTAAAAACTTCCAGTGTTGGAGCATTCACCACTTCTGGAGGCAGGTTGTTCCACTGGTTAATTGTTCTAACTGTCAGGAAGTTTCTCCTTAGTTCTAGGTTGCTTCTCTCTTTGGTTAGTTTCCACCCGTTGCTTCTTGTCCTGCCTTCAGGCGCCTTGGAGAATAGCTTGACTCCCTCTTCTTTGTGGCAGCCCCTGAGATATTGGAACACTGCTATCATGTCCCCCCTCGTCCTTCTCTTCATTAAACTAGATATACTCAATTCCAGCAGCCGTTCCTCATATGTTTTAGCCTCCAGTCCCGTAATCATCTTTGTTGCTCTTCTCTGTACTCTTTCTAGAGTCTCAACATCTTTTTTACATCGTGGTGACCAAAACTGGATGCAGTATTCCAAGTGTGGCCTTAGCAAGGCATTGTAAAGTGGTATTAACACTTCACGTGATCTTGATTCTATCCCTCTGTTAATGCAGCCTAGCACTGTGTTGGCTTTTTTGGCAGCTGCAGCACACTGCTGGCTCATATTTAAATAATTAGGTTCTTGGAAACAGGAACCCTTCTAGGGGTAATCATCCTTTGTCTGGAAATCGTTACATCTCAATCAGATGAAACTGGGGAAGGTTGCACAAAGTTACATTAAAGTTTATAATGGCTATGCTTTTTTTAAAAAAAATAGAAAACATAACAGACAAATTGTGTGTGTTTGTGTGTGTCTGAGAGAGAAAGACTGCTGCAGGCTCTGCTATTTGGCAACCTGCTAAATATTGTTACACTTCTTCCTTCACTTTTTTGCATATAGTAATTCCCACCAATTTTAATACACTGGACAACGATTGGCTTGTAAATTGTGTACATGTAGATTCCAGTTTAATTAGCTGCAGATGCTGAGAGTTCTGAAAAGGAAAATCTTTGCTCAGTTTTGTCACTATTTGCAAGCATCAGCCAACTTTATGAAAAGGAATTTATCTGTGTGGTTTTAGAACTTTTTGATCAATTTGTGCTGGTAATGCCTATAAATATGTGCAGGAGTGCTAGTGTTCATATGCCCGGAATGTACATATCTGCATGTTTAGGTAACCGAATGTTAGATTTTGTTAAAGAAAATCATTTCTAAAATCAGTAAGCTAGAATAAAAACGGGCGAAATAGACATTCTGTTTGCAGAATTGGTATTCTTTCACATTGTCACAACAAATAACTTCAGCACCCCAAAGCAAAGTTTACAAATGTACACACACACACACACACACACAAAATGTGTTCCTAGAATTAATGTGACCAGGGCTCTATTGTGGCTTCTGTTTTTCATACAGTCTCGACCTTAGAACATATGAAATGCAGATGAAAAAAAGTGTCCCTGAACAGATGCAGACTCCCTTTTCCTCAGCTCCGATTAGTAAAAAAAATGAAGAATGGTTTCCAGATAGACTTAAATAGCAATACCTAAAAAAAGGGGGGAAAGAAATGAGAAACCGGATTTTTCCTTTTAAGATGGGCATTTTCATCCTTCCCTACGGGTTCAGGCTTGGCCCCTGATCAACTCTAAGTGGAAGAAAAATCTCCAACTATTCACAAACACTGGTTTTCATCTTACTACTGGGGTTGTGTCAACCTTTCAAAGACCTGTAACCTTTCCACGTGTGAGGCTCCCTTCTGTTTTTGCAAAAGTGTATTTCCAGATTCACCAGACAACCCAGTCCATATCTACTTAGATATTTACCTGAGCTCATGGTAGATATTTCTCCCAGGTAAGTACAAGATTGCAACCTTATTCTCTCCTAGGATTTTATAAAATTATATCTGCTTGCTATATAATACTGCTCCATGTGCAAATGATGAAGCAGACTTGACCACATAAACACTTCTCTTCAAAATAGTTGTTTGTCTTATATTCTATCTCAAGACTATTCCATATATGTTCTTCAGTAGACTCAGCCACTGTAAAATTTGTTTTAAAAAGTTCTCCCAGCAATTCAGTGACTGATTAGGATCTAAATAGCAATTAAACTTTGGAACTGCATTCAGGTATGCTAATACATATTGAGAAAAACTATAGACCTTGTGTTCGTCTACCACATTGCTTCTCTGTGCCAATCCTTTTTAAAAAAAAACAAAAAAAAACTTCAATCCTGCTAGCAAACTGAACTGATGCACGCCAATTTTCCTGTCAAATTACCTTTAGCTGCAAATATAATACCATTAAACCCAAACCTCAGGAAATTAGATCACAAAGGAAATAAAACCCAGCAGCAGGCTCAGAACTGGTGATTACATGGAAGAACGATCTGGGAGGGAGAAGGGTGCATAGGTGGGGGAACTTCCCCAAAGAAGGCAGTGGCATATCACTGCAGAATTGTTGCCAATAAAGCCACCACAGCACATCCATGAAGTTACCCATAATCAAGTTCAATTAGTAGTAAATTTATTTATTTCCCGTCTTTATTATTTTGATAAATAACTCAAGACGGATAACATTCCTAGTTACTGTACTCTTCCCTCCTCCTGTTTCCCCCACAACCTTGTGAGGTAAGTTGGGCTGAGAATGAGTGACTGGTCCAAAGTCACCCAGCTGGCTTTCATGGCTAAGGCAGAACTAGAACTCTTGATCTCCTGGTTTTTGCCTGGGGTCTTACCCAGTAGACAAGGCATGTCAAACTGCCGGCCCGTGGACCAGATGCTTCACCCCCAAACTGCATCCATCCCATTGCCGGCAATGGAGAAAAAGTCCCAATATGTCGCACATCACATGACATCGTGAGTTTGACATGCCTGCAGTAGACCAAAACAGCTTTGAAAATCTCTTTCATATTTATAATCACCAATACACAAATTTATTAAATTTTAAAATAAAAATAAAGAAGGAAGCTTCCAAGTAGAGTACTTTCATCCTCAATCATGCCCCAGTGAAATGACAAGGCCTACTTTCTCATTATCTTATCATAGAATTAGCTAGGTGGAAGAGGGTTCCCCAAGTCCACCCCTCTCCTTTTTCCCTGCAGAAAGCCAAAATGCACAGCAAGAGCATCCAACCTTGATAATTTTAAGACTTTTGGACTTAAACTTCCAGAATTCCCCAGCCAGCATGCCACTGTTGGACACTCCGGGTGTCCAGGATAGAGGGCTCGGCCCCTCCTCTAGGAAGGGAAATTGTGTCAAAGAATTCAAGATGGCCATAATAGCACTTATCAATAGCACTTAGACTTATATGCCGCTTCACAGTGCTTTACAGCCCTCTCTAAGCAATTTACAGAGTCAGCCTATTGCCCCCAACAATCTGGGTCCTCATTTTATGGAAGGATGGAAGGCTGAGTCAACCATGAGCCGCTGAGGATTGAACAGCCGAATTGCAGGCAGTCGGCAGTCAGCAGAATTAGCCTGCAATACTGCATTCTAACCACTGTGCCAACATTGTGAGTAAAGCACAGAAAAGTGGTGTTGCTAGGACATGTTAAGATACAAGTTGTTTCAGGTTTTACACAAGTTAACTGTTTGCCCACAAAACATCCCAGTCTTCACCAAAATGACCTTAATGGAAATCTTTCACTGCCTACAATGCTGTATTTTAACCACTGCGTCACCACAGCTCTTGCACCGTGATGGCGCATAACCACGTGATTGAGGCCTCATCCTTTGAGATGTGTGTTGTATTCCATGAAAAAACCGGGGTGGCGCTTTAACCATGATAGTGGCTGCCATCTTGACTTTTTTGACCTCTTCTAAAAGGGAAGGCAATATTTGTCTGGGAGATTGATCGCACTGCCCATTCACTCTCTAGAGCAGTGTTTCTCAACCTTGACAATTTTAAGGCATGTGGACTTCAACTCCCAGAATTCCACAGCCAGCATCGCTGGCTGTGGAATTCTGGGAGTTGAAGTCCACATGCCTTAAAATTGTCAAGGTTGAGAAACACTGCTCTAGAAACTGCCTACTTTTCTGCCACCCCGATAAAGGAGTCAGGTCACCCGTTTTATTTTTGAGCTAACCTCCATCCCCAGCCCGTAAAAGCGTGCACGGGTGCGTATACCTGCATG
>NW_015387390.1:332860-398671 GCF_001527695.2 Protobothrops mucrosquamatus
AGTCTCCCAATTTAATTCTTTACTCTTTGTCAGAAAAAAAGAAATTTGGATATAAAAATACTTCGCAGTTGCGACTTGAGCCTGCTCTATGCCCCTAGTTGGGGGCGGCAAGGCAAAAGATATTGTTAAAAGAGTAAACTGCAGTATGGCAGTTGAAAATGTCAAGGTGTTCACAATCAGACCAATCTGTCTGAACTCCCTATATATATATATTTTTTTTTTGACCTGGGTTAAACGTCCTTCTGAACGGAATAACGCGCAGGCAAAAAAAAAAGAGCAACAGCTCCTTCATAACTTCTACACCCGAGCAGCTCCCGCCGCCGTTGGGCGAAACGAACGATCCGTGGCGCCTGGGCTTCGCAGCCGAGTTCGCTCCTCTCCTCTAAATCCCCCCCCCCCGTCCCGCTTCCCTTTCTTCCTCCGCCCTCCCCGTTATCCTTCGCCGGGACCCCCTTCCCTTTTGTTATTCGGCATGTCTGATTAGCAGAGGCCTGATTGGCTGGCTGCCTGTTCGGAAAAAAAAAAAAAGAGAGAGATTCCGCGCAGACCGGCCCCGCCGCTCTCCCAGTCCTTGGCAGGAAACGTGAGCGGGGCTGATGGAAGACGCTGATAGGCAGCGGCTGACGCGTTAGAGCTCCCGCGGCCGCCGCCGAGCCTTGACAGCAGCGCGCCGCGGAGTGGTGGGGCGGCCGCCGCGGCATCGCCTTCTTCACGCAGCGCGCCTGCCTGCCTGCCTGCCTGAGATCCGAGCATGGACTGTTGCCGCCGGGCGACCGCTAGCGCTCTTCTCCTGGCTTCCTTGCTTCTGGTAAAGGCGCCTTCTCCTCTCCTGCCTTCTTACTTAGAGAGTGGCTCCTGAACGGAGAACGGGGTGGGGGGGAGGGGGTGTGTGTGGAGAGCGAGCGGTGCTACTACCACCTTTGGGAAACGCTTTCTTGGACACTTTGCTAGCGGTCCCGTTAAGAGGTGCCAGCTGAACGCAGGTCTTTAAAATAGGCATCGGGGGGGGGGGGGACTCCCCTTGGGCGTTGCTGGCACAGGCTTTCCGAGAACGCGCCTTGGCGGAGAGCAACTTCTGGACCTCGACTTAGGCGAAGTTTCTCTGGAGCGAGTTGCGCCGAAGCAGCGCTGAGGACGGTTCCCCCGGAGGAGAGATGCGGGGCTCTGACTCTTCTCCTTTTTTCCTCCCTTCCTCTTGTCTATTTTCAAGCTATCTCTCCCGCTTTGGGTTAGGAAGGGAAGCAGGTTTCCCGCCCCCCCCCCAGCGACCCAGTTCTTGATAGAGCAGCGGATGATCTGTGGCCGCTGTTGGGTTCGCGCGAAACTCTAGAAGTTCTCTCTTGATCTTAAGGGTGCGCTGCTTTAGCAGTAGATAAATCTGGCTTTCTTCTAATTGTACCCTTCTCCCCTGTCCTTGGGGGTACAACTCTTGGAAAGGAACGTGTCCCTGTGAATAATCTTGTGAGGGGGGGACCAATGGTCTATCTATCTCCAGTCATATTTCCAATGCAGCCCCGCGTGATGTGTTTGAATGTCATTTCCAACGCAAACTAATGTGGTTCATTTGTTGTGGGAGGTAGCGGTGAAACAAGATATTTCAGAATTATTTTTTTTTAAAAAAAATTGTAATTAGAATTTTTATAATGGATGAGAAGAAGGGAGAAAAAAAAATAATTGCCAGAGACTTTTAATATGTTTTTGGAAAAGTCTGAAAAAAAAACCCCCCATCTTTCTGCAAATGCGAATTAAGCAAACCATTGCATGGGTTCATTGCATAAGCTTCGTGGGTTTGCTTCAGAGTTATGGAGGATCATGCTTTCTTAGTGATAGCAGTATCGTATTTCATTCCAATTGGCTGCAGTCATTTGGATTCTTAAATTCGCTTCTCTGGAATTGAATTGAACTTGTAGAATTGGGCTATTATTCGGAAATTCCCCTTCCCTAACCTGCTGCTTATTAAATGTCCTGAACAACAGCTCTCATCATTCACAACCAATGTGGTCAACATTAGCTCTAGATGAAGATAAACGTTGTTTAACATACAATATTTGGAGGGTGGCTGGTTATGGAAAGCTGTTCTAATTTCAGCCAATGTCCACTGCTGTAATTAGCTTCCGTTCTATCACCTTCACTAGCCCTGCACTTGCACACAGGAGAATAGTTAAGGTACATAGAATAAGTCTTTAGCACAAAAACTCTAGTGGGCCGTTTTCTTGGTGTGAAGAATGTTTTCATTCCTGCAACCCCAGCAGTAATTGGGTTATGTCTAACAAGGACTTGTGTTGTCCTTCCAATTCTGTTATTCTGTTGAGGAGAGAACCCACCTAGAACCAAACAAAAGTTTCCTGACAGAACAATTAAGTAGTGGAATGGCTTGCCTTCAGAAGATCCGTGGGTACTCCAACACTGGAGGTTTTTAAGAAGAGATTGGACAACCATTTTTCTGAAATGGTATAAGGTTTCCCACTTGAGCAGGAGGTTGGACTAGAATATATACATACATATACATGTGTATATGTATGTATATATATATATATATATATATGTATGTATGTATGTATGTATGTGTGAGTGTGTATATATATGAATGTTATGTATGTGTATAGGTATATATATATTTTCTATTGAGAGCAGGCAGAATTTCATTTTTAATGTGTGCCAGTGTGCCCACAGTAAAAAATGAAAATAAATCTTCTCTTATCATCTTATCTTATCATATCTTATCTTATCTTATCTTATCTTATCTTATCTTATCTTATCTTATCATCATCTTATCTTATCATCTTATCTTATAACTCCAAGGTCCCTTCCAACTCTGTTATTCTATTATTCTGTTCAATTTATGTAGTATTGTATATCCCCTAATGGTTACATATCTTATATTTATTGCTCAGAAGTTGAGTATGGTTTCCAGAAATCCTTGGAGTTTTTTTATGTCACACTCCTCTCCCCAATTCATTCCCAGCAACATGGAGATGAATTCGCCTTCATCGTGAGAAGATGCTGTGTTGATAGAAGAGAATATTTGTAGTTTAGGATTGAACTGTGGGACCCTTGGTGCTTTCTGAACTTGGTTGTTTTCTTGTAGATGTTTATTATCAAACTAGGTAACATCGTGAGGAGCACTGATGATGTTACCTAGTTTGGTAATGAAATGTCTGCAAGAAAACCACCAAGCTCAAAGAACACCAAGGACCCCACTGATATTCTATTATATTTGGAAAATACTTGGATTGTCAATTTTAATCCAGCAAGAACCAGTTTTAAAGTATAATATGGGTGAATGAATGAAAGATATTAAACCTATCCATAACTTGTAATCTAGCAGATAAAATGCTGACAGACTGCTTGTGGGAGATTGTGGAGAGATGAGTTGCTGTCCAGAAAAATATTTAGCATTTCTTAATTGCATCTCAGAAATGGACATCTGGCCCAGTTCTTGTTTTATATTAATTGGAAGGGTGCCTTCTTCTTCTTTTTTTAACTGTGAGGACAAACTGGAGTAACAGGCATGATTTAACTATCTTCAAAACATGTCTTGGTAGTCTTCTCCACTGTTCATCAAAATAAAAGCATTCGTCTTTCTTGCCAAATGTTATTATGCATTATATGTTAATGCTATCATAATTTATATTAAGTAGTGAAGTGGATTTAACTCTTAAAAAAAGTATTAGAACTTTAATGCAGGAATTTTTCAAGTTTTTTCAGGCCGTAGAATCTGTTAATTTTAAAAAAAAAAAACATATTCCCAGAATCTCTTATCAAGGAGAAAAATTCTTAACAATAAAAATTGGTTCTATTCCAGTGAACCTTTTTAGCTACAATATAAGGGTTCCATGGAACGCAGTTTGAAAAACACTGCTCTAAAGAATTTGTATGTTTCTTTGATATAAAAGGAGATTATAAATGAGGGCAAAATTAAGAAGTTAATTGATTAGTGGTTTTCTTGTGTATATGTGGCAAATGATTCCTTTTGCTTGTTATTGTAAATCAGGTATGTGTTAAGAGATGTGTAGTGAAAACCTCTAGCTGAATGGAGAATAAATTATACAGATCTGCAGAGCTTTCCCATTTAAAATAATCTCAAATCAGTGCAGTATTAAGTTTCATACAAAAAGTGTAGGCATTTTATTTCTCTTTTGGTCAATGTATAGCTGTGTCTTCAAAGGTTGCTATTCCTACAAAGATGTGGCTTGCAGGGAGCAAAGATAAGCTACTTATATGCAAAGAAATGGGTGACTTTCACCTGCATCTTACCATCCTAAGATATCCTTCTCCAACCTAGTTCCCTTCAGAAGTATGATTTCAACTGCTATAACAGGGGTCTTCAAACTTGGCCTTTTTATGACTTGTGGACTTCAACTCTCAGAATTCCTCAGCTCAGAGGCTACTTCTTTGAACTGCTGGTGGCGGGCTGCGGAACCCCAGAGTGCGCCGGTCGAGGGGCCGGCAGGCTGTGGCCGATGACGGACAACGTCGGTCCCCATGCGCTTGCTGGCCTCTGTGTGCGGGGGCCGATGGTGTCAGGCAGCAGCCGCCCCAGCCCTTGCCTTGCCCCATGGCAATGGCACCCCCACCCTGCCTCGCCTCACCCCGCAGGACAAGCCTCCTGCCTACCACCCCACCTGCCAGAGACTCCCTGGATCTCCCCCAACCCTGCCCACCCCCCATAGGCGTCCCTCACCACAAGCAACATTGAGATGACCACGCCTACCTTGGCCACACCCAACCAATTTGCCATGACCATCATAGCCACGCTCACCCAGTGGGCCATGCCCACCTGGCACCCGGCGATAAATGTGTTTTGGGTTGCAATTTGGGCACTTGGTCTCTAAAAGGTTCACCATCACTGACATATCAAATGGAACAGGGAAAAATAGAATTGAGCCCCTTTTTAGTCTCCCATAACGCAACTGAGATAACATTGCTTTGAATTATGGGAGAAATTAAAAATGGAAAGATGAAGCCAAACTAACCCGCTCAAAAATTGATGCCCAGTTCCAGATAAGGCCTCCAGAACCTACCAGAGGAGAAAGATGGCCGCTATTTTTCTTGAATCAGAGTCTCTTCATTTACTGACAGATCTGATTCATCCCTGACAATTTATCTTTGTGAACTATTTGCCATTGAAGTTTCATAGAATGAAATGTGGCCAGGATTTACAATCTACTCTTCCTACAAGAATCAGGAAAGTGTTACAACTTCTTTTGAATCCCGCTAGAATTGCTGAGTGGCTGAGTCAGCCTACACCCTGCAGAGAGGAACCAGCTTTGGACGTACAGGCTATATGGCTCTCTTCCCAGGATGAGCTTAGGGTGTGTCTCTGAGGAAAGGACTTCAGTTTTTCCTTTCCGTGTTCCTGCTTACACGCTACAACTTAGGTGCTACAATTGGGAGCCTGGGAAGATGCTCTGGGAGTGAGTTCATGGTGACTAAAAGTCAAAGAATTGAATTATTTGAACAATCTATGGAAAATTACTATCTCTGGGCAGGATGAGTTTTTTTTTTCCTGTAGCCTAGGAACAAGGAACTTGTGACCCTGCAGATGTTGCTTAAAATCAATCCCCTTTTCCATTGGCTACAGTGGCTACAGCTGCTAGGATCATTGTTCATCAGTTTCTGAAGACTTATTTTCCTATTCTGGGATATACATGCATATATATATATATATAGCAGAGAGTGGAGGGCAATATCCTTTCCATCTCAGCATTGCTTATCAATCTTTTTTATAGCCTTTAGGACTAAAACACAAATCCATTAAGACAGGGTCAAGTACTACTAAGCTGTTAAACTCATTGTTTGACTTGACCCCATCACTGACTCCCCGCCTAAGCTGCTTATATACTGCCATGAGATCCTTGAAGAAAAGATAGGATGAAGAGAACATTAAATAAACAGACATTTCAGAGGGGTTTTTTTTGCAGAAGCTCTGATTCATTGTAGATAATCACTCCAGCACTTACAATTCTCCAAATCTCCGCAGTTCTTATCTGTGTACATTCATACATATTTTCAGATGTACAGAGAGAATTCTTTCAGTTAGAATCCCTATATTTCATTTATAGATGTGCCCTGGGACAATTCAGTTTGCAAAAGAGAGCCATATTTTAAATGTTGAAAGGCTAAAATCATTTCATGCACGTATGCAGTAAGCCTACTTTTCCCACAAAGGATTTGCTCGAGTTACAGCCCCTCACAATTTCTTCCATCGGAAGGTAGGAGGATGTTGTTGCATGTGTTCATTATACATTGTGATCATAAGTTGAAGACTACCTGTACTATAGTGACACTTTTAATATGCCTCCATACCATCAAAATGCACGTTTCTGTCATGATATGCAATCTGTTCCTCTTGAGCTAGCCTATGGCTAGCCCAGGGTAGGCAACCTTGGCTTTTATGACTCGTGGACTTCAACTCCCAGAATTCATGCTGGCTCAGGAATTCTGGGAATTGAAGTCCACGAGTCATAAAAGAGCCAAGGTTGCCTACCTCTGGGCTAGCCCATGTTTCCAACCCTTAGGATGCTTCTATGCAGTATCTCACTGTTTTCCTTCCTCATTTTCTCCAAAGCATTTTGAAAGCAACCATGTGATCATCTTCACACCTGAGAATCCTGAGAAAAGGCAGGGCACTGGATGAACTAATTCTCACTCAAGGGCAAAAATTGTTATTCAGTCCATGCCCTGCCCCTTGAGAGATGGCAAGTTGTGGAGTACAAAAAGCTCTCCACCGCACTCCAGCCAGAAAGAGGATAGGAATATATTGCTGAGCTTCCAAGGACATGTCACACATATTTGGCTATTTCCCATCCATTCAAATATAAATTCCCATTGAATGCAGAGATTGGGATGTGACACTGAAGATTAGCAGCCAGGTGTGCTTTACAGCATCTCAAATTTTTGAATGAATTGGCCAAGCATACAGCTGCAACTGGGTCTGTAGGCAAAAGTTCAATTTTCGTTATTTATAAAAGCAAGGGAAATCAAGAGAGACAGTTTTTAGAGGAATTGTTAAACTAACTAGCAACTGACTCCGAGGATTAAGATCTTGTTTGCTGATAAAGGCTGTTTATAAAATGGAAAAATAAAGCATTTTAGAAAGAATTATGAAGCTTAATTGAAAGTAACTAGAAGGGTTGAGGTTAGGTTGGCTGTGAAATCTACCACATCTCCAAGTTCAAGCAGTGGGAGATTGGGGAAAGCAAGATCCCATAAATGAGAAAGCAGACTGCTCCCAGACCCTACCAAACCCATGTGTCTCATGCTTAAAAAGGAAGATTTGTGAGCCAGAAGTAAGCTGGCCCCGTGGAAGAACATGAAGCTCTTTCAGTGTGTCATAGTATTTCAAACATTGGTTGTTAGTGTGATTCCAGTAGGAATCAGGAACGCTTCCATTATATTTATAAACATTAGATACCTCATATTCTAAAAGAAATGTATTCTAGGTGTAGGTTCAGAAGGTTGAAAGATTTACTAAATTACTTGCAAGTAGTTACTCTTTACTAAGTAAAGAGCAGGTGGAATGAAAAAGTCCTGCCACTTTGCTAAGTTCCAGTTAGGCAGTAGGCATGGGCTTTAGTTGTTCCCCTCCAGGCCCATCACACCCTTCTGAAACAGAGCAGATCTGAGACAATCTGTCATTCACTGACCTTTTTCCTTTGTAAGATTGTTTGGGACCCAAAGGCTAAGAACAGACCTTAATCATAAACCAAGTCATAATCCCAGAGCCCATTTGGTGAAGTAGTCAAGATGCTGGTTTAGAAACCTGGAGACTGTAAGTTTTAGTTCCACATTAGGCACACAAACTGACTGGGTGACTTTGGACCAGTTAGTCTCTTTTAGCCCAGCCCACACAAAATCATTATTGCGGGGAAAATAGGAGGAGGAAGGAGTATTATATATGTTTGCCACTTTGAGTTACTTATATAGTAATAAAGGCAGATTTTTTTATTTTGGAGAAAGCTAATCAAATTCAAACTACGTAGGAAACCACTAGGAAATCGAAAGTCTGTAGGCTAAACTGCAGGGTTGAAAGAATAGTTCTGGAAGGCAAAGAAAGAACACCCATTGTGCTGCATCAAGACAACCACGTAGGAGCTCCCATCAGGAGTTGAGTCACTTCTGCTTTGATCTTATAGTGGTAAAATGCTACTCAGTTCTTCACTGTGGGAAGCGGAGTTAAGTTTTTGTTTTCTATATTGTGTCATTTGTAACCACATGTATAATGGGAGAGAGGGAGTTTGAGAAGGAACCATGACGATGCCATATTTAACTTCTGCTTAAACTGCTCTTCCTAGTCCAGATGAGTTGAACCTGACCTAGCAACCCCCAAGCAGTGGGTTGAAAACAACCATAAAAGAGTTAGTAGACTATGGCAGATTCAGTCTGAATTACCAGAGAACTACAATAGTGTTGATCCACTGCCAGATAAGGAGGCATTAGAAGCAAGAGGGCCATAAGAAGAAGAAGCATGAATCTTTGTCAAGGTCAATTGCCCCTTTACTGGTCTTCACTAAGGCACAAGATTGGTGCAGGGAGGAAAACAAGGGGTTCAATATGCAGAATGAGAACAGAAAGTATTTCTGGGATCCTTTACGTTTGGCTACTTGGTAAGTGAATTATCAGTCGCCTTTTTGTGCACATGAATAAGCTCTCCATTTGGAAACACATTGAAATTATTGCATTATAATGTACATGACATGCCGATTAAATGTATTGTAAAAATATTTTTTTATTTTGGAACACTAAAATAATGAAAGGTTAATAAAATCAAACTTACTGTAGAATGGTGTGTTACATTTGAATTAATAGGTTGTTTCCTCAAGGATACCTAGTATTCATAGATCCTATGTGGATTTTTTTTTTTTTTTTTTAAAAGCACAATGCAGGGAAACGGTGGTTCATATTCCTACTCATTCCTGAAGCACGTTGTGTCACTTTGCGCAGATCATATTCTATCAGGCCAAATACGAATGGCATTATTCTTATAACTTGACATGATTTAAGGAATAATCAGCGTAGAAACTGAGCTGAATTGGAACTGTAATTAGGAAAGAAGGGGCTTTATCCTCCACCATTGCACAGACAGACATAGACACACAGAGCTATGCATACATTTCTCATATACAAATACCAACTATGTCGATCCTGATGTAGATTGGCACTGCAGAAAGAAGAAAAAGATCTCTTCCTAGATCGCTTTCCAATTGCCATCATGTCCATTTTATAAAGAAAAGAAATGTACACAAATGTACCCAAAGACAAATAACATATAAAATACTCCTTCCTCCTCCTATAATTGAAAACTGCCATCATGTCTCCTTTTAGCTTTTGTTTTATTTGGGCTAAATGAACCCAGTTCTTTTAATCACTCTTCACAGATATAGTTTCAAAGTCCCTCACCATCTCCATCACTCTTCTCTGCATGCGGTATTTTTCCCTTCAAGATTTTCCCTCTACCCTCAATTTATATGTGAATCTGGTTGACTACAATAACACCTTCCATTCACGTTGTCGAGGGCTGTCCTTTTTTCCCCTGTATTATAGCTGTCAAGGATAACCATTTCTACAATTAGCTTGTAGACTGAACCTTAAGGTCTTTGTTTTGCAGCTGTATGTAGGAAATTATATTCTGTCATTCCCCTTTTGTGCAAGTATGTCTGTCATGCTAAAGCTACCCATCTGTTTCTACGTTTAAAGCTGTGCAAAGGAAAGGATTTTCCAATGCTGACTCCAAAAATGCACATTTTTTTCCCATGGCTACTCATTTTGCGTATGCAACTGGCATTTGCATATGCCAGCTGAATTAATGTGCATTGTTCTAGTCTCTTTATCCACACAGCTCAATAATTTCACTTATTGCATTGCATTTCTGTATAGAGCAATGACTTCAGAATCTGATGTCAAATTCTGACTCCAAAATCAGAACATAAGATCAGAGCTAATGTGCCAGCAGTCAGAGTCCTCTCCCCTTGGAAATTTGAATTGCATCACATTTTGATGGCATTTAGGAAAGTGGCTAAGATAGGGGGTTTTTTTCCAGCAGAGATGTTGATAACTAAGATGCCATTGCATTGTGTATGCCAAAGTAATTTGATTCTGTATTGTGGTTTATTTTTACTTATATATTAATTTTACTTATATATTACTTACATATTAATTTTACTTATATATTAATTTGTCTCCTCAACTCCTGGTGACTACCTTGACCAATACCTGCCGTTTTCTTGATAAGATTGTTGGAAGTGGTTTTCAGTGTAGATACAGTAGCCCTAACTAAGCCAATTAATACTTTGCAAATCATTCTGCCTCTAATGTTATTGTTTTCTTTTACCAAACAAATACACGTGTGTTGTCTTGTTTTGATTTTTCTTCATATGGTCAGTGCTTTTTTTGTAAAAAAAAAAAAAAAAGGTGCCGGAACTCACACCTGTCATACAACCCGCCTTGCCTACCCTACAAGGTTCCATCCAAAAAAGGTGCCGGAACTCCGTTCTGGGCATTCTTTGAGAAAAAAAGCCCTGCATATGGTTATTATTTATCGTAAAAAAATACTGAAAACAAAAGCAATTTGTTTCCAAGCTGCCTGTTAAGTGTTTAAATATCTATTTCTGCTTTTTTTTTTTTTTTATAAGAGAAAGCAATCTTACTAGATGTTTCGGTTCATAAAAAGATAAAAGTAAAGGTTTTCCCTATCCAGTAATATCTGACTCTAAGGGGAGGGGGGTGGTCATCTCCATTTCTTAGCCAAAGGAGCCAGAATTGTCCGAAGACGAAGGGTGGTCATGTGGCCAGCATTATTATTATTATTATTATTATTATTATTATTATTATTATTATTATTATTATTATTATTATTATTATTATTAATTGCATTTATATCCCGCCCTTCTCCTTTCGGACTCAGGGCGGCTGACAGATGATAAAAAAACTAACATAAATACATATTACACCTAATTAAAATTTAATTAAAACGAAATATTTGAAAGTGTCCAATTAAAAGTAATTAAAACCCCTATAAAATCCCCTAGGCCAGTCCCGCTTGCTGGAACAACCACGTCTATACACCAAGGAGCATGGAATGTTATTACCTTCCCACCGAAGTGGTATCTACTCTCGTTTGCATGCTTTTGAACTGCTAAGTGGATAGGAGCTGGGAAAGCCATTATGTTGTTTTTTTAAATGAGGTTTTAGTATATTGTGAAGACCTGCTATTGTGACTTATTCAACAAGTCATGATTACAACACTGAATTCAGTGAGACTTTCTGTGCAGTAAATAAAAATGCAGCCTTGGATATAATTCAATATCTTGGCATTTGGGAGGTTACTTTCCTATTGCCCAGATAAAGCTATCTTGACTTCATGTGAATATAATGGTCCCCTAACCTTGAAAGTTTGTATATGTAAGATCCATAGTATTCTCTTAATTACAGCTCTGAAATTATCTTGCTAGACATCAGTAGCTCTGTGCCATGAATAACATCTATCAATGTACCCTTCAAATTTATAGAGTTACATTTGCCATCTATTTGTTATGTGGTCTTCTAAAGTAGTGTTCTCAAGAGAGAGATGGACTTAGAAAAAGGTCTGAATCTTATTGCCATTCAGAGTCAGTAGCATATCTCTTTTTTATTATTTATTTATTAGTAAACTTCTATGCTGCCCATCTCGCTGAGGTGACTCTAGGACGCTTGCAGGCATATAAAGCCTTTTCACAAGCTTCGGATTGAATGTATGTTGCAGTGTCATTTACTCTGTGGATGTTGTTTTTAGCATGCTGCTGTGTGGTTTTTATTTTGGTAAACTTGTAAACAAACAAGCTTGCAGCTTCTCATTGTAATTGTTGCTTTCCTTTTTCCTCTTTGATGTGCAATTTTAATGTCCCTAAATGTACCAAGAAGCATGCTAATTGATTTTTATTAGCTCTTGCTATAAATTGTTAACCTCAGTACCAGATGCAGATTATGGAAGTCATAAAACTGTCATATCTATTGCCTGCTATGCACTGCTATTTAGCTGTTTGTTTCCTTTTAAAAGGAACAATGACCTTGCCTTAGCTGTATTTCCCAGTTTAGAATTATGGGGAATCGTGTGTTGTTTCTGGCTGTTTATTCAGGATTTTGATGAATTTGAATTTGCTAACTAAAATGACCCCCAGTTGTTACACTTGAGTCATTTTATGCTTTAATATTAATAGCCTTAAAACTGAGGGGAAAAAAGTAAATTTGAAGGGAATATGTGAGAAATTTGAGCATATTGTGGTGCTGTATATATTTTTATTTCAGTGACAATATAAATACTATTTTATTTACTAGCAGCAACAAATGATAGGCAGTTGCGGCCATTGGAAAAAGTTGCTGGGATATATGAGTTTAATTGCAGGAGAAGCAGAGATTGGGATATATATTACTGACTTGTCCATATGTGTCTGGGGGGGGGCAATGAATATATTCCTGTACAGATGCATAGTAGTGGACATTTCCTCTTTATTAATTTATGTTATGCTTGTGAAATGCAAGCTGAGCAGCTTTATATATTTACTAAATAAAATAAATGCAATGGTGTCTTTTCATATAATAACAATTTTAAAACATTATAGTTTATAGTATTGCAAAAACACAGTAGTAGGAATTGTGCTGTTCAAAACATTTCTTTTCTAAAAACAGAAATGTCTTAAATTTCTTTTAAAAAAAACAACCCTAACTTTCTTCATTTCCTAGACAAAAGTTTTTAGTAAGGCTCTAGAGACTAGTAATGGAATCTCTCCTGCATTGCCTTAACCTTTGTCCACTGGAGAAAAAAAATGTTGTTTGCCATGTATTATTCACCCTATTAACATGGTTTTTTAACAAGTAGTTGTAGTATGCCCTCTTTTGCTAAACCTAGCTATATGGAATAGTATTAAAAGTGTCAAGAAAAGATTAAGTGTATATCAGGAAACTAAAGCTCAATAAAAGGATAGGACAGATTCCAAGTAGTTTGGAAAAGCTATTGTCACAGTTGTATTGCTTGAACGCGGAGAGAATTCTTATGAGTGATGCTTTGAATTAAGTCAAATATAGTATCTGTAGTTTCCCATTCTTGCCTTTTCATGAATATTGAAATATCCAGGCAATTCAAAAATTGGACAGCAGAACTGGAGTAGTTTGACTCATTTCAAGATTAGTTTACCATTGCTGGCTTATCAATAAGAAATAAGGAATTAAAAGTGTGAGAGATATTTTGGTCTAGTGGTTAAGGGACTGGACTCGGAGTGGGAAGATCTGAATTCTGGCTTTTCTTTAGGCAGGAAAGCCAGCTGGAAGGCTTTGAGCCAGTCACATTCTCTCAACCCTAGGGAGAAGCAGTTGCAAGCCATTTCGGAAAATCTTGTCAAGAAACCTGTATCAGATCCATTACATTGCCAGGAATTAAGGCTGAACTGAAGACATTCAAAAATAAAACAACTATTATACGTGCTGGTATGTAACGGGTAAGCAGCAAAACAAATCACAAATTGCTGAGTTATCAATAATAAATCCTTATTTTGAGCCATTCAATAGTTCCATATACAGTTCTCACTGTTGCTTTTTGATATTATACACGTTCTTCAATAAGAAGATGGAGTGGCCTAGTACTCATACTTTTAAGGGAAGTTCTTAATTTGTTATGGTCTACACCAGGAATGTCCAATTTGGCAATGTTAAGACTTGTAGACTTCAACTGCCAGAATTCATGGCTGGCTGCGGAATTCTGGGAATTGAAATCGCCAAGTCTTAAAGTCGCCAAGGTTGGATATCCATAGTCTACACAGTCAATAATTAGTACAATCAAGAAAGCAAAAATAAACATTTAGAGAGTAGCTTGCTTTTTTCATTATCCATTTGATATTAACCATATGTTCTTGGGTGCTACTGCATCTTCCAAATCCAATCTGTATCCTTGATTGTTCTTGTTCCATGTAAGTCTGTATAACAAAAACTTGAGAATTCTCTTATAGAGCATGAGATAAATTCAGTTGTTCAGTAGTCTGAGCATTATTGGTTTTCAAATACATGATCAGAGGAACAAACTTTAGAATATGGCTTTTTAAAAGGTATGTCAATTCTATTCCAGTGTTTGCATGGTGTTTCATTTGCTGTAGGTTAGGATTCCTTAATTACCTTCCTTAGCTGTTTAATGTAGAAAGAAAAGTCAGCTAGTTCTTGCTTCAGCAAGGGATTGAGACAGTGATTCAATTCTAGCACCATGTCTTTGACTTTGATTTATGGAAAGAACAAGGTTTATCCTCTGTACTGTAATTTATGCAAAAGACTCTTTAATCAAACAGTTTACCGATACGTTGTCCATTTTGCAAAGAGTATTTGCATTGGCTAGATTTGCCATCCACTGGTATGAAGGGAGAGGTATAATAATATTCTTTAGAAGTTTATCTTGCCTGATTAAATCAGTTTTATAATTTTGTTGCATACCTCAATACACCAAGCATAGCATTCCTGTTTTATGATGCCCTTGAGAGAGATAGGCAGTCTGGAATCATGAAGAATAGAGTAGAGTAGAGTAGAGTAGAGTAGAGTAGAGTAGAGTAGAGTAGAGTAGAGTAGAGTAGAGTAGAGTAGAGTAGAGTAGAGTAGAGTAGAATAGAATAGAATAGAATAGACCAGTTGGATGAAGATAATTTTTTTTGCTAGTGATCTATGCATAACAATAACAAGGAGGGTTGCCAAATTTTATTCAGTTGCAGTTGCCCTAAGGGGAATATGGATATAATTTTGAAGTGTAAACATGGAAATGCACTTTGATCCCTAGTTATAGATTGCCATGCATTTTAATAATTCTTTGATAGGCTTTATCATGTTACTGCTTTTTGTTGAAAGTTGTACCTGATTTTTGGTCTTCACCCCAGATATGAATTCACAATGTTCACACCTGCTTTTCATAGTAACTATCCTGGCAGAATTTGTATGTTGCTTCTTGAAGCCTTTTTAAATTTTCTCTCCTAAAATATTTATAGTACTTTAAATCCTTAAGTGTTAATTCAGCAATAAACAAAAACAGGCAGAGAAAAAGGGATTGGACAGGTTGGCTGTTTATATATATGAAAGTGGTGCTCAGTAAACAAATACATTTTCCTCTAATCTTTTAAATGGCCTTTAAGGCATTGCTAGTTGTTTCAACAGAGGAGAGAAAATCACTTTCCCTTAACATTAAACATGGCCTGAATTGAATTATGTTTATTCTACTTTGTTCAAAGAAAACTTAGAGCCTATTCCAAATGGAGATCATATGTTTCTTAGAGAACACTTATAATGAATTTTGGAATACAAATAACAGGCACGTGGCTTTATTCTGGATGGGTGTGAAAATTTATTTCCAGAAATTTGGATTCTTCATTCTAATCAAGTTGTTTTTAGGCTTGGCGTTTGGGATGAGGTAAAAGCTATAGATGTATCTATTTTAGCTGCTGTTTTAGCTTATTACTTTGAATATTCTAGGACCTTATCTGATTTGAAGATGTCCTTCTCATAAGCCTTATCATATCCAAGCACGCTTTCTCTCGTATACGAAAACACCTGCATACAAATTGCAGATTTAAAGAATCATGACTAAATGTGCAAGTTGCTGAAGTCTGAAATACTAGCATCCAACTCTCAAATCAAACATACACGGTGATAAAAATGCCTCTGCTTGGGTGATCTTGTTCAGTTGTTGGCATTGGCTATAGTCAAAATTTGATCTGTTATCTGGCTTTCTTTTAATTATTGCCTTTATCCTACCGATGATGGGATTGATTCAAAATTAAGTCGTGTGGCGTTTTAATAAAGATAAGAGAGGATTTAATTCAGTGTGTCTAACGAGCATAACAATACATGCATTGGATGCGATACATTTGGGTAGCATGGATTAATTCATTCTAGGTTTTTTTTTTCCCCTGACTCTTGGATCAAAGCCAAACAATGCAATGTTGCATGTTACAGTGGTTAAACTGAGATCCTGTTATCCATTTAAATTAGAAACGGGTCTTTAGAAATGCTTTGGCAGGGGAGGAGGGGAGAAGGGAAAGCTCCTACATCTGTTTCAGATGCATTTTTGACCTCCATAGAATCCATTGGCCACAGTAGCTTTCCAGAGTAGATTGATTGTACCCTTAAAGCAAGCTAGTTTCACAGAGCTCTATCAATTGAAGAGGGATGGTCTAGTTATACTAAGTTAACTGCTGGTAGGGGAAACCTTTATTTCTCTCTCTTCCTCATGCTCAGAGCAGCGGCGTCATTTTTAAAAACTTCTCCGCTGAGCCATAACAGCCTTGTACTGTTTAATTTAATCTGCCCACAATATTTCCTTCAGATGTACCATGTGGTTATCTACGGCGTGATTTGCAAGCAGTTCATTCCTCTCTCACAGCGCTGTACGTTCAAAAGTGAAAATGTAGGAAATTGGAAAACCAGGCCTTTCCGTAGATGGGAAATGTGTGGGGTTGCAGGGATGAAAAGTTAACACACCATTAGAGAGTGGTTTCACATAAGCAAACCGTGCCAACTACAGATTTGCATTCACTCTCAGTAAAGTGGAGTAGAATACAGCAGAGGACATCAGAAGAGCTCTTCTCTGAGGGAGATGGGCAGTAAAAAATATGAAATAGAAATAAGCAAACAAACAAATAAATAAATATAATCAAAATACAGATTACATGGAGAGATACACATGCGCAAGGTATGCCTCCATCTTTCTTCAGAATAATTTTATTTGAAAGAAACATAAAGGAGTAAATGGAAGCTATACGTTATATACCACTCCATGCCGGTCTTCAAAGCTTGTTTAAATTGTACCGCTATCCAAGGGTTTGCAGCTGCTGAGGTAGAATCTCTCGGTTCGTGTCTATAAAAGAGAGAGAGAGAATGAAAAACATACCATGTATTTTTGACAATTCTGTTTCATGGGGGGGGGGAGGTTTAAATAATTTTTATTAAAGAGACTTTCAGCAGAATAAAAGAAGTACAGATCTGAAGCTAAAAATAAGAATACGTTGAACATTATTTTTTAAAAAATTCTTTGTATCGTTTTGTGAATTTGATTACAACATTTTCTGACTTTTTTTTTACAAGTATGCCGGGCATGATAAAATGACCCATCACGTTTCCAACATAAATTTTATTTAGGCTGCCCATCTTGCCTAGAAGTGACTCTAGTCTTCTGTGGCTATTTTCTAATTGAGGTCTGAGATACATTTAATACTTTCTAGATAATTTTCCTGGAGTCTTCTACCAATGGTACATCATCTTATAAAAATTCTCATTTAAGTTATATCATAAATGTAAGTTTCAGTTTCCACATATTTTCCCACTGTGCCATCGATATATGTTGTGTCCAAAATTCTTAGCCCATGTTATTATACACTCTTTCATTTGTTCTTCTTCTGTTTCGAATTTCAGTAAAAAATTAATGCATTTTAGCCATTACACATTCATCATCTGTACACAGTTCAACTTTAAATTTTGTCTTCTGCTGCTAATTCCAAATGTCCTATTATCTTCCTTAAGTCTTTCTCTTAATTGTACATATGAAAACCATCAAAAGCTAAGTCCCTCTGCAGCCAGTTGTTCTTCTGATTTCATCTTATATTTTCCATGGTCTTGTTCTAAAAACATTTGATAAGTTAACCATTTCTGCTTACTTGTTGTTTCTTTTCCATAAAATGCTTCTTGAGACCCATAAAGGTATTTTGGGGGCTCAGTCTGGGTTTACATCTATTCCATTTTCTCAATATGGCACTTCCAATAATAGACTGCTATTTCACTAAGTGGGTTTATATGTAGATTGTCTTGGTTCACTTCTTGCAATGAATGCTGAAAATAATGCAAGACAAATATTTAGCAGCATTACTTTGTATATCAATTTCCCTTATTTTCAATATTCTGTTAATAGAGAACAAGTAGATAAAGTCTACATCAGGGGTGTCAAACTGCCGGCCCACGGTCCGGATATGTCATCCAGAAGCCGTGCCCACCCCATTGCCGGCAATGGCAAAATTCTCCCGATACGTTGCACGATGTCATGTGATGTCACGAGTTTGACATGTCTGGTCTACATGCTCCTTAATTTCTGAATCGCCTACTTGGGTAGCAATATCAGTTTTCATCCAGCTGTATTTAGTAGCAGATCAGTAGTTCTTGGGGGGGAAAGCAGTGGAGAGATTCAGCCGGTTCGCACCAGTTGGCAGAAACGGTAGCTAATTTTTTGTTGCCCAGGCCCAGAATGGACTTCCGGAAGTGGCAACCACACAGAGAACCGGTTGTTCCCATATTTGAATCCCACCGCTAGGGAAAAGTAAGACATATAGGCAGGTAAATTTTCAAAGAAGAATCCAAACTGGAGGGCTGCAGGTATGTAAAACTTTATATGGGAAATGAGTGGCATAAAAAGTTAATAAATATATAAAAATAAAATAAAAACATTTTCAATTCAAAACATCCCCTTTGAGTTTGAAAAGTTGTTTCAAATTTGAAATGGGTTGCTTAGACCTTCCCAGGTATTCCAATGCTCAGACCATTCCGGAACCATTCCAGTTTGAAACTCCTGTTTTGAATCTGTATCAGGTGTTTCAAGTTTGGAAGAGGATTGTTTTGATTTTGAACCATTTGCAGAGTAGCCAGAACACCTGTTTCAAACTCTATAAACACAGTTCTTCAAATGCTGACTGCAAAAAACATTGTGCACATTACTATTTATTCTCAACATCCTGCATTCTTCATGTAACATACCATGTAAATCCTCCTTGAATGATTTCAGGAAAAAAAAAATCCAGTAACTTTCCCCTCGGTCTCATGCCAGTTGAAGCAGCAGGATGATAATAATGCATGCTGGAAACAAAATGCTATCGGTGCATAAAATGGCTGTTTAAACCTTTGATGTACCACCATCGTATCAGGCCAGTGATCTTGCTAACCAAGGACTAACAACAGCCACTTCCATGGCAGCAGTTGGCAGCCCCTTGGATATATTTTATAGTTCCAAAAACCCAAATGGATGGAGCAGGGATAGAAAAAGTGGTTAAGCTTATTCATGGCTAGATTCATGGCAACAATCTTATAGGATGTTACCATGGAGGAAAAAACGAGAAGAAAAAATGCTATATATGTTGCTTGAAACTCATGGAAAATAAATACTTTTCAAAAATAAATGTATAGTTGCTGAATTTCTTGGAAAGCATGGCTATATATTAAATCTGTTTTTAAGCTAAACGTGTCCTGGGTTTACCCCAGGGGTAGGCAACCTTGGCTCTTTTATGACTCGTGGACTTCAACTCCCAGAATTCCTGAGCCAGCCATACATGGCTGGCTCAGGAATTCTGGGAGTTGAAGTCCACGAGTCATAAAAGAGCCAAGGTTGCCTACCCCTGAGTCCTAGCCAGAGGGATCCTTGTAAACAAGCCTACAGCGACTGTGGGCTGGCAGGTTGCATCTGACTGTAATTTGAAGATGATACAGTCAGCTCAGAACAAATAGTGGATGGCTGTTCTTGAGCCAGACAAGCCATTCACCATTTTCACCTATGGGAAAATGTTGTTCTGCTGGATCATACAGGTGTTTGTAACTAAATGTCGTTAGATTTTAAAAGGCAAAAAAAAAAAAGTAATAGTCTATATTTTTGCATTCCCTTAGCATGACTAATAAATAAACTCTTGCTTCCTTCCTTCATAGTACAAACAACTGTCAGCCCTAATGTTAATGACTCTCAACAGCCACATTGGTGGGTCTTATTTGATAAAGGACATTAAAGAGAGTGGGCCCCAGGCACAGTGCCCAGCTGTTGGTAGATGTTGAGGGTTTGGATCTGGCTCTGTGATAAGTTCAAAGGCTTTCCTGAGCAGATTATACAAAACCGTTCATGGTGCCAGTCGGCAGGCCCCTTTCCCCCACTTTTCTCTGCCCCACCTTTTCTTGCTTGTGAATAACTACATTCAACACCAAAGTCCTTGGCCAAACTTCATATATTCTGAAAAAGAGTTTTAGCAGTAGTAATTTGTATGTCACCATTTTATTAAAAGCCATGGTTTAAGCTCTTGGAGAACCCTGGAATCACCCTGTCAGTAGCTTGGTTACTGTGCCCGGTACTGTTCACTTTCAGAAGAAGCAGTTCTGATGTTTCATGTCAGTCATCTTTGTCTTGTGTTTATCTGCGATCCTCGCCGCTTGTCACTCAATGTATTTTGTAGATATACTTTTGTTTCTTATTTATATAAGTGTTTACGTGTCATTGATTCAGTTTGCAACTGAAGAGGTTTCCCCTCCCCTTTTGGGAGGGTTTTAGCAAACCAGATCCCATGAACTAATGTTTAGAAGTGGGGAAAAAAGGTGCTAAGCTAGAGTAGAGAAAATCTTTTCACAGCAGTCAAGATTATCTTAGTACAGTTGCTGGCCTAGTGCCCAACATTGACCTCTGAAATGTAAGACATGGTGCCTGGCATTTGCATCTCTGAGCTCTCCCCTCCCTCCCGCCTTATTTTTCCTGGTTTAATAAAATATACAAACAAATGTTTGCTTCTCCACAGTTACACTGAGGTGTTTAGTTTCTGCCCTTGAGGGATCAGAAAAGTACGCTGACAAAAGTCACTGCCCTAGCCGTGCCCAATTTTGCATCTAATTCAGGTATCCTGTCAGCCCTTCTTTCCTTCTTGCATTTCCAGGAAGCACCCAGTACAGGTTAGCGGTGGCAATTGGGATCGGAATTTCCATCGCTAAACAACACAATCATAAAGTGTGACATCATGTGACCATATCACTTAGCAATGTAAGTTGCCTCCATTAAGCAAATCTGCCTGGGTGATTTCATTAAGTGAGAATGGCATATGGTTGCCATTTGTGACTTCCTGCTGGCTTCCCCATTGACTTTGCTTGTAGGAAGCTGAGAAAGTCACAAGTGGTGACCATGTGACCATAGTATATATCGTAATTGTGAGCCAGGTGCTAAGGAACTGGATTATGATCATGTGACTCAGGGAACATAGCAACCAATATTAGTATGAGATCACTGCCACTTTAACACTGTTGTAAGTTTGAATGGTCACTGAATGAGTGGTCGTTAAATGAGGATCACCCGTAAATGAATACTGAGCTGCAGTAAGTAGAAGTATACTTAGGTTCAGGATTCAAGAATTGAGGTTGGTACCCCGGTCTATATGAGGCAAATGGATTCTGATCTGTAAGATGGGACCTACGCATGCGTAATGTTCATAATGTTCATGCTGCATTTTTGATATATATTAGTAATCTATTCCACAATATGCAAAAATGGAAACATATACAGAATGTAAATGTTTATATACAGGTCGTCCTTGCCTCACGACCACCGTTGAGCTCAAATTTTCTGTTGTTAAGTGAGATATTTGTTAAGTGAGTATATAGCAGTAAGCAGGCAGAGTTTTAACTATTTTGAATGTAAGCCGAATTCCCTTCCCTTCATGCTGTCTTCTGTTCTCTTCTAGAGTTCTCGAACTGCTCGATCTGAAGAGGATCGAGACAGTCTCTGGGACGCCTGGGGCTCGTGGAGTGAATGCTCTCGTACTTGTGGTGGAGGTGCTTCATACTCCTTGAGGCGCTGCTTAAGTAGCAAGTAAGTAGTCAAACGTTTTTTGAACCTGCATCCTGTAAGATGCGTCTTGCGGTAGAAAAGATCTAGCTTAAACTTAGAAGATGGTATTTTTTTCAGCAACCATCCAGCAAGTTGGATGGCTTAACACACAATTATATAATGCATTAAAAATGTGCAGTGCTATAAACATTTCTTATACAGCATTCGTAAACCATCTCCCATCCAAAATGATAATCTTCCCCGCTTCTGCTAAATTTTAGAAAAACTTCCAGGTTTTTGCACCCGGAATTATTTTGTCGGTTGGGAGGTCTAATATCCAAAGAGATTATAGGTAATCCTTGACTTACAACCACAACTGGGACCAGAATTTCCACTGTTCAATCAGGTGGTTGTTAAGCCAGTCAGATCTGATTCTACAGCCACAGTTTCTGGCCACAGTTGCTAAGCTAATCACTGCAGTTGTTTAAGTGAGTTGTGGTCGTTAAGCAAATCCATTTCCCCTCCCGTCCAACTTTGGTTGTTGGAAACTAGTTGGGAAGGTCACAAATGACGATCATATGACCCCAGGATATTGCAGTAAATGCAGACTGGTTATCAAGCATCTAGATTTTGATCGTGTAAGCATAGAGAAGCTACAACAGTCATAAGTGCAAAAATCCATCACTTTTTTTCCGGTGGTAAACAAATGGTTGTAAGCCGGGGAGTTCCTATATTGTATTTGGGTATTTTTGGCCAAGTATCCATCCATTAATGTATGCAAATTCATATTTTCAATAATCAATGGAGTTCCATTTTTACAAATGAGTTTCCTTCAGTTACAAAGCACAGCCAGGATAAAACTAGGCCAGGGGTAGGCAACCTTGGCTCTTTTATGACTCGTGGACTTCAACTCCCAGGATTCCTGAGCCAGTCATGGGAGTTGAAGTCCACGAGTCATAAAAGAGCCAAGGTTGCTTACTCCTGAACTAGGCAGTAATCAATAGCTGACATGTGTTGGGTTGAGATGATTATTAAATGTTTCCTCCCTAAAATTTGGGCAGCGGTTAGTGGAGTTAATGGAGCAAAGGAAAAGAACCAAACTGAAACTTGTACAAACAGATCCTAGAGGTATCTGTGAGTGCCCAGAGTCACTCTAGAGTTTGGTGATGTCTAAACCAAATTAAATAAATAAAATGACAGCTAATGCTAATTAAAACTAGCATGTAATCCATTCTTCCCTACCTCTCCTAAATGTGTTCTATCTGCACTCCTCTCTTGTACATATTCTCTTACCATAACCTATTGTTGCAGAGAAGAAAAAAACCTTACATTTGGCCAAGTAATCCTAACCAATACCCTGCATAGTGAAAACAATGTTTTGAGCCAGAAACTTGTATTTACAGGAGGGGGGGGGGAATCAGGAACAGGTAAAAAAAAATAAGTTGTTGAAATGCAACATTACAAGCTAATTTTCCAATTCTTAAAAAAAACGTAAATAAAAAGAATATTTTTTTTAAATGAGCGATGGACAACGTTACTGTAGAAAAAGTGTTTCCTGATTCTGAAATGGACAGCTAAATAATCAAATCTGTACTGATGTGATGGTGCCTGTGCTGATAACCATATGCAAGGAGGAAAAAGTCTATTTTGTACGAGGCTGGCATACTTGCATTAATAACTCATGCAGTCTAATAAGAGAGAGTGAGAAGCCCCAGTCACTCTTGATTTCAAAAAAAAGTTACTTCATTTCCAAGAAGGAGAACTTCAAAATCAATAAGAGTGCTTGATTTGGCTCCTGAAAAAGGAAGCACCACAGACAAACTCTGTATTTTTTTGCAAAGGAAATAACATGTACATGACTCTGTACTCTCCATTATTCAAGCTTAACTGTTGGCTTTACTGTTCCTCCATTCTCATAATCTTGCCAGCTTTGTACAAACAAGGCCTCAACTTACAACTGCAATCGGGACCAGAATTTTCATTGCTAAGCAAGGGGGTTGTTAAGTGAACCACACCCAGTTCTACCACCTTTTTTGCCATGGTTGTTAAGTGAACCACTGCAGTTGTTAAATGCAATCAGTCAATCCAACTTCCCCCCATTGACTTTGCTTGTCAGAAGCCATCTAGGAAAGTTGCAAGGGGCGATCACATGATCTCAGGATGCTGCAGCTCTCATAAATACATGACGGTTGTCAAGTAGCCCAGAGTTGGATCATATGACTCGGGATGCTGTGACTGTCATTGTAACTTCAAACAGTCACTAAAGGAACTGACGTAAATCGAGGACTACCTGTATGAATCTTCTATGGGAATGAAGAGAAAGGCAGAAAAAGTGGGAAGAATCCTTCAGACTTCGGTGTCTGCTTGTGTTTCAAAAGAAAGAAGGTTGCTAAGACTTATAGATACCAAGCTAAAGACATTTCCCCCATTGTTCCCATCTGTTCCTGCTGCCAGTCTTTTCCCAAACACAAAAAAGGCTACTTCCAATGGCTGCCGCCTTCTAAAACTGCTTCACATACCTTCTATGATTTTCCTGTGTCTGCGCGAGGGCTGCTGGAAGGGAGGAGGGTCTTTCGAGAAGCTGGGAGGTCTTCTCCACACAGCCTGTAATTCTCTCTCTGTGTGTACATATGGTTGGAAATAGTTGGCAGAGGTTTAAAAATGATTCCAATGTTGCATATACAATAGAAAGTCAGAAAATCCAACTGCCCAGACCGATTCTTTCCTTTATTGACCGAGCCTGCTTCAACGAGAAGGCAATGTACTTGCGTAATTCAGAATTAACGTTGAAAGAAGAAACAATCGAATTGCCTTAACATCGTTTTAATGGTTTTAATTAAATAACTTTTAATTTTAATTTTTAATGTTAAAAAAATGAGTTTATTAAGTGCTCAACAGAGAGCCTATGACTTCCCTGCCTAATGATGAGGTCAGTTGCCAAAACAGTCTCTCGAAGCTAACAGGAACCCTCCTGAACCACCAATCCTTTCCTGAGGTGGCCCGATTGATGGAATGGAGACCAAACCAAGCATACCGGGGGAAAAATGTTCAAGTTTCATCAGAATTCTTTGAAGCAGAGGCTGACCAGAAAAACTGTCAAGCCTGCAGAGGCAACATGCAATCAGGCACCTATGACAGCTTCAAGAGATGTTATGCCTGAGCCGATGACAGAGGAGACCCAATTCTGAAAATAAGGGCCCATGTTCTGGTAGGACATTTTAGCCTCAAAACGTGCTGGCAACGATGATGGGCTGAACCAAGTTGAACAGGACATCTCTTTGAGAGAAGGGGTAGCATTATATAATCTCACAGCAGCATCTGGGATTATATAAGAATAGCCTCCAGAGAGTTTAGTACTGAGTCCCGGCAGCCAGAAATGGAAACTGATTGGCCTTACAGATAGTCCTCGACTTACAACCGTAATTCAGCCAAAATTTCTATTGCTAAGGGAGACGGTCATGAGTTCTGCTCTGCTTTACAACCTATCCTGCCACAGTTGTCAAGTAAATCACAGCAGTTGTTAAATTAGTAACACAGTTGTTAAGTGAATCTGGCTTCCCCACCGAGTTTGTCATAAAGTCATGAAAGGTGATCACATGACCCCCTGGGACACTGCAGCCATCATAAATTCTAACCAGTTGACAAGTGTCCAAATTTTGATCACGTGACCATGGGGACCATGTGTAAAAAAACTGTCTTATGTCACTTCAGTGCCATTGCAACTTTCAGTGGTCACTAAATGAATGGTTATAAGTCAAGGACATCCTGTACATATGTACAACCAAGTTGCAATTTGGGCCACTACACTAGCATTATAGGTAGCCCTTGATTTACAGCTACAATGGGGACTGGAATTTCCGTTGTAAGTCATTGCAGTCATAAGTCAAGTTGGACCCGATTTTACAACCAAATGTTATGATAGTCATTAAGTGAATCACCACTATCGTTAAGCGGTCATCTATGTTAAGCCATTTTTCTGAATGGGCATTTTTTTGCCAGAAATCAAAAACAAAGGTCACACTGCTTTGTCTACTGATTGTAAATGTGAGCTGGTTGCCAAGCCCCCAATTTGAGATCATGTGATCATGGGGGGGGGGGTGCAACGGGTTGCTAACAAATGGTCATGAACCTGTAGTGCTATTTGGATATAACTTGAGTTTTTTAAAAAATAATAATAATGGCAGTAGCAGTAAAAGCAATGTAGAGAACGTTCAGAATGCTTTAGAATCCCAACTGTGGTTATTACAAAATATAACTTGTATTACATATTAATAGGTCATGCTTTAAATGATTTTCATGTGTAAAAGTATCTATAAAGGTTTTTTGACACAATTTATCAGTCACTAGTTTTTTCCTCTGGTATTTATGATCGCACCAGAAAAAGAGCGTGCTATGTAAAAAATGCATACATGGCAAGTAGAAATGTCTGACAAAATAAGATTACTCAACTTGCATACTGAGCCAATTTTCTTTGAATTAAAAAAAAACCCTAAAATGAACTTTTGCCAGTTCATAGATTGAGAGAGGATTATAATGTGCTGATTCTGTTAGCCAGTACAAATATATATTTAAATAGTAAACTCTGACCTTGAATTAGCACAGCAATAAGGGTAGAACTTTTTTTCCTTATCTACATACAATTATGAATGTAAAGGACTACTAAATGGTGATTGTGTGTGTGTGTGTGTGTTGCTGAATATGCAGTTGAAACTGAAAAGGAAAGAAATCCACCCAAACTTTAGGGATTTAGAAATAAGCTTAAATATATGCTAGATTTAAAATTTAAAAACAGGACTATCTGTGCTTTGGGTTAGTGGTTGAGTTTCTTCAATGCAGCTTATTATTTTACAGACATGTGTCATATGTCAGAGAATTATGTGTACCACACATAATTCTGTAACAAATGAAATAAAGAATAATGCTAGATTTGGGGTTGTGAGTTTGATAAATGAAGAGTTGGCACACCAGTTGAACACTATGGAACAGACCACGCCACAAACCAAAGATAAATATTTTTCCTCCATTGAGGAATGTTCACAGTGTATTATGCCTTTTCAATTTGTGTATGATGCCTTCCAGAACATTAAGCGCAAGGCGAATACAGTCTCATTGTGTCAGCTTTGAAGCTATGCAAAGCATATATGCCTTTCTTCTAAACATCAGTGCACAGCTAAGCAGCTGAATAAATGCAAGTAATTTATTTTCCAAATGTCAGCTGCCAGATCTTACTAATCCTATTCCTTGAGCTATTCAGGTCAAATACAACGTTGTTTTGTTACCAGCCAGTTCCACTGTCTCTTTGGAAAATCTACTTTATGTGCTCCACCAGAGAATTTGGTGCGAGAGTTTATCTCTCCTGTCTAGTTGTTGTGTCATCAGAACAGGATAGCAACCTCTTCTAGGGCAAAAATAGACGTCAGCTATGAGTCACTTATATCCCATTGCAAATTCAACCTACAAGAGTAATGATATATGTGAATGATCTTGGAAGACAGAAAGAAGGACCACAAACAAGACAATGGTCAGATAAGCAGCAGTTGAGTCCATGGAAGGAATGGGGGGAATGGCGAATGTCTCAGAAGAGACCCTCCCTAATTTGTTGGACTATAGGTAGTCCTCAACTTACAACCGATTGCTTAACAACCATTCAAAGTTATAACGCCCCTCCCCAAAGCGACTTACAACTGGGTTCCAAAGTTACATTTGCCCTTCCCCATGGTCACATGACTACATTTAAGCACTCAGCAACCGGTCCACATTTACAACTGCATGCAGTGCCCTGCAATCACATCACCACAATTTACCACTTTTGTTTCAGAAACTGGTGTTTACTTCCAGTTTCCAGGGAAAAAAATGCTCCATAGGTTCTCTTAATGATGGCAGAGTTTGCTTAACAACTGCAACATAATGTAAAAAAAAAAAAGTCGTAAAATTGCATCCAGTCCTCTGATTACCTACTTTATGACCGTCATTGGCAGGCTCAATTATAGTCATAAGTCAAGGACTACCCGTATAAAGGTGAAGGGGGGGAGATATAGTTTTAGAGTTGCAAGGTTAATGCCAGCCTTGCAAGGACATGTAGACAAGAAGCATGCCCAGCAACATTAACTTGTAAGTTTACATTAACAGAATTTTCAAATTTGAAAATGCATCTCTCCCAGCAGCCTTACGTTACCTGTTCTACTCAAAAACACATGAGAATATTCCTTGCTTTCTTCTAACTAGGTTGCCTTAGCAAAGACATCCATTAGAAATAGGGTTGAAGGTTAGCTATATTATTCCGATGACTGTTGCATTCAAAGGGATAGACCAGGGGTAGGCAACCTTGGCTCTTTTATGACTCGTAGACTTCAACTCCCAGAATTCCTGAGCCAGCCATGCTGAGGGGAAAGGGAGAGGTTTCCAAGCTGAGCCATGCTGGCTCAGGAATTCTGGGAGTTGAAGTCCACGAGTCATAAAAGAGCCAAGGTTGCCTACCTCTGAGATAGACCATAAGCTACATTTAGAGCATTGTGTGGCAATGCTACTAGGTCAGAGCTGCCAACATCCACTAGGTGGCAACAAGGGATGAAAAACCTGAACGCTTTGCACCCGTTCTAAATGGATGTTTGACTCCCTGATACATTAATATATATTTATATAATGAATATATCTAAACCTGCAAGGGAGCGTGGCTGTTTGCTGTACAGTTAATGTACATTGAGACCATACTGTACTTTTTAAATTCTCAGTATACTGCCATTAACTTGAATGATCAATAAGTGAAAACCCACACCTATATATTTTGTCTCCAAATATTTTTCATTCGTCCTATTCTTTACATCTTATAAATAAGGTTAACCTCCCTTGTATTTAAACAGCTATAACACAGCATTCACCTAACCCCCCCGACCTTTCGTTTGGCCTAACATTTTTAATATGTATTCCAAGAATTAGAGTTTAGCAATATTGGGCTAGTGACCTTTCCTAGGATGATCTATGGAATCCAGAGTGGTTTCCATTCCAGGCTTGAGCCCATTTTTTTGTTTTATTTGGCACCCTGTGAGACTGTTCGCTTTTGTCATCATCCTTCCCTGTCAAGTTTTATTCTCTTTGCAGATTGTGGCTGATCATGATTAGACATGATTTCATTTGTTCTGTATTTTCACGGTACTCAAATTTAAGTTCTCTTGTCTTGAATGGGAAATGATTTTGCAACTGAAAACCCCAAATCGTTATGCTATATATAATACATGCAAAATATACGTTACCCTTGCTTCTTCAATTCCTTCTGCCCGTTGTGTAATGTGCTATGAAATTGAAGCATGCCTCTCCATTTCATAAGGATAGAATAACTCATTATTTTGCTTTTGGTGGGAGCAATAGAAGCATGCCATGGTTTAACATTTTATTTTACAAGGCATCTTTTGTTGATTATTTTTGGGTAAAAGGTATATTCCCTTTTCTATATCGAATTTTAAAAAACCGTGTATCTAAAAATAGCTGTCATTACATAATGCACACTGTCAGAAATTGAAGTTTTATCTAATAGTTTTACTAACCATTTCATGGAAAAGAATCATTCTCTTATGTGCATATTTACTAATCATGCACTTAATCTACATTTTCAAAACATTCTTTCTAAGGGAAATAGGACCTCAGATCTGTAGTACACTTGTTTTTAAGGAGAAAAAGCTAGTGTCATTGTACATCTATAATTGATATTAGTGTGCAAACAAAACATGATAGATAAGATAAGGCAAGGCAAGACAAGACAAGACGAAGACAAGACAAGATTTATTGTCATTTTTTACTGTGAGCATACTGCCACACATTAAAATGAATTTCTGTTGCCTGCTCTCAAAAGAAAGTATATATCTCCCCATACCCATACATAACAAAAATATACATATGCTACATACATATATATACCTACGCCCAGACATATATATACATGTATATGTATTAATCACCGTCTGTTTTGAATACATAGTGGAAAGAGGAAGCTTGAGACTTCACAAGGTTAATGCTATATGGAACAAAACTGTGATTGAATCTAGATGTTCTGCTTCAGATACCACGAAGCCCCCTCCCAGAAAGTAGCAAGGAAAACAGGTTGTGAAGAGGATGTGTAGCGTCCCAAACAATACTGTCGACCTTGCTCAGGCATCGCTTATATGCTATGTCCTGAATGGAAGGGAGTGAACTACCAATAATCTTTTCTGCCATCCTCACCATTCTCTGCATTGCTTTCCTGTCCGAAGCAGTAATGCTTCCAAATCAAACAGTAATGCAATATGACAGTATGCTCTCAATCGTCCCTCTATAGAAAGTGGTAAGAGCAAGGGAAGGAAATGTACTTTTCTTATGGGACACAGAAAATGCAGGCGCTGCTGTGCCTGCTTCACCAGTGTCTCACTGCTGAGCGACCAAGCTAGCCTACTCGTTAGCTGCACACCCAGAAACTCTGATGCTGTTAACCACCAATAGTTGCCCCCATTTGATTAATAAAATGCATTGAGGATTTTCACTTGCTGCTGTTTTGTACTCATACTCAAGCACTTTTATTATCACAGATCCAGTATAACTGTTGGCTTGTAAAAAGGTAGACAAAATGGAATCCGTGGACATCTCTGATGGTGCTGGCCAATGTTTTTGCACCATCTGACTAAAAAAAAAGAATTAAAAATAGAACGCTGACATATGGCAAAATGCTAGTCTGTCCAAAACAGTTTCTGGTCTCCACATAAGATCCATGGGTATTCTTGGGAAATGAAGGGTGTTATCCTGCCCAGAAAAAAAAGTAACTCCCATTTACAGTAGCCATCTTGGGAAACTAGCAGGAATTGAGAGTAAAAGCCACACCAGTTAATTAATGGGTGTTTTTGCTAACTGCACCTAAGAAGGCAGACATTTGTGAGCATTCTAACAGCATGCTTTCAAAACTTCAGTGTACATAGGCTTAAAATGTTTGTTGAAGCCTTCTTACTTCTTTCTAACCTGCACATCTATGATGAATAGAATTTGTTCTTCAAAGCAGCACCAAAAAGTCAGTTATCATTTGTAATCATCCCTCATAGGGATGATTCTTTTGGCTATAGATTCAAAACTCCATCTGCTTCTAGTTCGTTTTGCCTGCAGGATACACAAAGTTTCCAAATCACAACGAATTATTCTAACAGTAACTCTGATTGTAGTATATTAAAATATATCAAAATTAAAAATAAGGCCAAATCTCCAGTATAAATTGTAACTCTAGTGAAACTAATAATCTATATCACTTAACATCAGTAATTTTGTCAGCATAATTCTGTAAGCCAGCAATGGATTTTCATGACCGGCCTTTGGTTGTGTAATATCTTTGGGGGGGAAAATCTAGTTCTGTACCAGTTCTTCACTTGAGGTCTAACTGCTCTTGGATAAAATGTCTTTACATTTTATTACTTCTATGTTTCTGTAAATTCTAAAAGAGACTTTTGAGACTTTTGTGAAAATTCATAGTAATTACAGCTATACCTATGAATTTAATTTAGTTCCACTAGGACAAAATTCATTAAAAGCTATGAATGTTTGGGGATAATCTCATGAATCCGCAGGGAGGCAGTCTTAAAATGTACTAATAAAAAAATCAAATATTTCTGAAAGAGCAAATACTCCTTCCTGAAATTTAAATTTAGATAGAATTGTTGTAAGTAATTTACTTTGTGAAACATAATAAAATACAAAGAAAATAAGTATCAAAATGTATTTTCGCTCATCTTCCTAATAACTTTTCAGCATAAAGGATACTTGTAAAATATCCATCTAGAAGAGCAGAAGTCATAAAATTGAATTGAGTGCTAGCAAATGTAGCTAAATAGTTTGGAATGTCAAAAAATATACAGGTAAACTGTATGGCCTTTAATGAAGTTAAAAGGTAACTTAAAATGTAATGGGGAACAGAGTTCACCCAGTGAAGAACCGATTTCATTGTCCTTGATGTAAATGCTAAGGATAGATTTTGCCTAGTCGAGAAATGTATGGAAAGTCTAGTTTATTAAAGAATGTCTTTGACAAAACACTAACACAATTATCTTTTCTGAAGGAAAAACAAATAGCCTGAAGATTTATTTGCATAGATCACTTTCAACCAAAACCTAAATGCTTGAACGCAAGCCGTATATTCCACAGAGGGAGAACTGGCCTCTAAACAGAACACAGTCGATATGCACTTGGCCATGCCAAGAAGAACAGAAAAACTTTGAAAGCAGACACTCCACAGTGGGATTAAAGTCCCAAATCCAAATAGGAATGCCCTGAAACAATGGAGGCAAAGTTTAACACTGAACACCTGGAGTGCAGCACAGATAAACTGTCCTTTGCTACAGAAAAACAGGCCCCGTTTGATGCAGATTGAATGGCAGAGTGTCAGCAAGCAGTTCATGGAGGAAAGAATGAAATGTTATACATAGGTATTAAAATTGTCTGATTTGCTCAGTATCCTGGCCATTAAGAAACAAATAAACACTAGAAAGCCCAATTAGAACATGCACACCGTTTTTTTTCTCTTACTGGAACTGATTGTCAGCTAGTGGTCCAAACAACAGTACACACACAAGATAATCTTTTGGGCTAACTCTAAATAGAGAAGCAGCAGCATCTGCCCAGTGCAGAAGCAGCTTTCTAGTCACAGTTAGTTTGGGTGAATGAAGTTACTCAGGAATCTTGACTAGTCAGAATAGAACTGGAAGGTCTTCTAGTCCAACCCCCTGCTCAAGCAGGAAACCCTACCTACACCATTTCAGACAAGTGGCTGTCCAGTCTTTTCTTAAAAAACCTCCAGTGATGAAGTATTCGAGAATTGTTAAGATTCCATATGAAGAATGTTGGTTGTGGGATGGATTTAATACTTCTGATCATAATCTGGGCAACATTAAAGAAATTGTCATCTTTCAATAACTCTTTCTTGTCTATAAAACTGATGCTCTCTTCTAAGCCACAAAATTTTTGCCATGTTAAAACCATGATGCGCCCTGAAGGTTAAAAAGCACAATCCGAATATAGATAACACATATAAAGTTAAAAAAACCAGTAGGGGGGCTTTGGGCTCCTGGACTGGAGACTTTATTACCAGGCAGACATTTTGCTTTGGCTTAAAGAATGGATCACACTGAGAAATAAACGACTTCTTTATCTAGAGGGACATGATTTGCAATTGGGTTGGCATGCGTTTTTGTGGTATGAGAAAAATAAAGTACATAAATATTTTCAAAATCATGCCATAAGGAATGTATTGCTTTCAGAGTGGGAAAGAATTAAACATAAAATCTACATGAAAATACCTGAGTGGCTTTCGACAATGGAAGCTTTTGCTTATCCAAATTTAATTAATTATGACAAACTTGTTATCGATAAAGATATTTTGGACAAAGATGGAAAACTTAAAGACAGACAAGTTCTTCAGCAACATGGTATTGACCTAACATGGTGGTCTTATTTGCAAATTCAGATATGAAAAAGACGCAAAATCTACGGGGTTCTACAAAGAACAGACACCATTACATAAAATACTGCTAAAAACAGACGAAAACTTGATTAAAAAACTTTACAAATTTTTGTTAAGATGGAAGATGGAAGAAGAACAAGTAAAAGAAACAATGATAGTATGGGCAAAGAATTTTGGATATTCCATAGATTTAGAAGATTGGCAAAAACTTTGGGATCGAAAAATCACAAACACATTTTGAGGTAGCTGGTAATTTTGTTCAGGTTTTAAAATGCTGAATGATTGCAGCATGTTAATCATGAATCATTAATTAAATACATTCCAAATTATTTTTCGCTATAAGCAGCTACCATTGCCTAACTGTAGAAATAGGGTTGGAGGAGGCCAGTATAGCAAAGATTGCTCAGAATAGCTCTGTTTTGTCAAATGGTAGGTGTTGTGTCCTGAGCCTGCAGAAGCAGGCTCGGGATGATGCAAGAGTCCCGGGCATTTGCAAAAGCTGCCCGGGACCAGACTGAGCGGCGCCGGCCTTGTGCGCATGCACAAGGCGGGAAAAGACTGCCTGCTATTGGTTGGAATTGCCCGGGGATCAGAGGGTATATATAGAGGCCTGCGTGCCTCTGTGCTCGTTGTTGTTCGTAGATTGTAGTCAGAGAATAAAGATATGTTGGAAATGCATTGCTTCAAGCGCCATTATTCTCCGGACTTAACACTGGCGACGAAGGTGGGATTCAGTCTAAATAGCTAGGGAAGCTTGAAGACTCACCCAAAGAAGTCCGGAAGAGGAACAACGGCGTTGAAGTCAGCATCTATCCTGCCAGTACAGCATCGCTGGAGGGTGAGTGCAGCTGAAGAAAACCCTGTTCCTGATCATGGCGAAAATTGGGCGGTTAGCTGAATTTGATGTCTCTCACCCGGAGAAGTGGGAATCTTNGCAAGAGTAGAGACTTACTTCCGCGTAAATCAGATAAGGGAAGAAGGTCTAAAGGCTGCCACAATGTTGTGCGTTTGTGGGCAAGACGCCTTTGAGATCGCCGAGAATCTAATCGCCCCGGCCTCGCTAGAAACTGTTTCATACTCCGATTTGAAGAAAGTTTTGAAAGAACACTTCCAGCCTAAGCAATCTGTCATTGTTTGGAGGCACACATTTGAACTGAGGGATCAGCGAGCTGGGGAATCTGCAAAAGAATTCATTGCAGCCTTGAGAAGAGCAGCTAAACCGTGTGATTTCAAGGACTTAGAGGAAAGGCTGCATGACCGTTTTGTGTGCGGACTGAGGAACGGAGACTTACAGCAGAAGCTGTTTGCTAAGGAAGATGTCTCTTTCCAAGATGCTCTGTGAGAGGTTACGGCAGAGAAAGCTGCAGGTGGAGCGGTCAAGAATCTGTGGCCCACTCGAAGCGCTCCAGAGACTGCAACCATCCACAAGGAGGACGTGTGGGAGGATTCGGAAGGAGATCCTGAAGATGAGGCGGACAAGCTTTACCAAGCAGCTGGAAGGAGGCCCAAAGATCGTCAGGACAAAGGCCCAGCTGAGCTTCATTGCTTCGGATGTGGAGGTCGCCACAAGCGAGCGGAATGTCGGTTCCGTTCCGCCATTTGCCGAGCATGCGGAAAGAAAGGCCACATCGCTGCGGTTTGCCTGGGTCGACAGAAGGGGTTTCTACAAGCCAACATGATTCGCCACGCTACTTCGGCTCCTTTCCACCCTTCTACCAAAGGTGGCGTCCATGTTGGGCGCAGCATTATTTTATCTAGGGGGGAGGGGTGTTGTGTCCTGAGCCTGCAGAAGCAGGCTCGGGATGATGCAAGAGTCTCGGGCATTTGCAAAAGCTGCCCGGGACCAGACTGAGCGGCGCCGGCCTTGTGCGCATGCGCAAGGCGGGAAAAGACTGCCTGCTATTGGTTGGAATTGCCCGGGGATCAGAGGGTATATATAGAGGCCTGCGTGCCTCTGTGCTCGTTGTTGTTCGTAGATTGTAGTCAGAGAATAAAGATATGTTGGAAATGCATTGCTTCAAGCGCCATTATTCTCCGGACTTAACAGTAGGACTAATTCCTAATAAATATAATTGCAATTTGTGGGGACCTAGCAGGCAACTTATGTGAATGTCTTTAGGCTCAGTCAGATAATTTGTCCTTCTAATCAAATGGTATGTACTCTGATTGGCAGTAGATTTCAAGGATCTCAGGCTGATCCATCCTGTACACAAAAAATAACATTGCTTTGTCTGATGCATTCCAAATGCCCTAAGCTTGAGACTAAACATATCAGGCAAAAACCAGTGCAAATATATAAAATCAGAGGGAGGGAGGAGAGGAAGTACAAATACCTATCACTTCTTTCCTATGCACCTAGCCCTGACTACAACTGATGTAGCTAAGTCTGTAATTTAAATAATCAAACATTTTACTCTTCTTTATCCTATTATCATATAATACTGTACAAAAGCATCTGTTTTGAACTGGAATTAAATACAAGTCTGAAAATAAGGGCTAACATTTTGTAAGAGTAGGGATTAAAATTGGCACTGCGTTCCCCACTGCCACCAAAGTTTTCTTCTTGGGTGCATTGTGTAAATGCAGCTACTAAGCCATACCATTCATTATCTAGTATGGTTTAGTTGACATTGAGTGGCAGTTGGAGTTCAATAGAATAATAGAATTGGAAGAGACCTTGAAAGTCATCTAGTCCAACCCCCTGTTCAAGTAGGAAACCCTATACCATTTCAGAAAAATGATTTCCAGTCTCTTCTTTAAAAAGCCTCCAGTGATGGAGCACCCACAGCCTCTTAAGGCAAGCTATTCCATTGGTTGATTTCTTTCACCATTAGGAATTAGTTCTAGGTTGCTTCTCTCCTTGATTAGTTTCCATCCATTGTTTCTTGTCTTGCCTTCTGGTGCTTTGGAAAATAGGTCGATCCCCTCAACTATTGGAACACTGCTATCATGTCACCCATAGTTCTTCTTCTCATTAGACTAGACCAGTGGTGGCGAACCTATGGCACGGGTGCCAGAGGCGGCACTCAGAGCCCTCTCTGTGGGCACGCTTGCCGTCGCCCCAGTCCTAGGCCTTCAGCTGGGTTTTATAAAACCTTTTCGCTTTAGACCTCCACCGCCGTGTGCAAAAAAAAAAAGTTTCAATCAGTCAATTTCAACTTCTCGCAGGAAAAAAAGAGATCTTGCAAAGTTGGAATTGATTGATTGAACTTTTTAGTTCCACCCAGTCTGCCGTTACTACCACAGCCACGCCCACCCAATGGGCCACACCCACCCAATGGGCCACACCCACCTGGCACTCGACGATGCATAAGTGGGTTTTGGGTTGCAGTTTGGGCACTCGGTCTCTAAAAGGTTCGCCATCACTGGACTAGACATAACACAATTCCTGTAACAGTTCTTTGTATGTTTTAGCCTCCATCCTCCTAATCACTCTTGTTGCTCTTCTCTGCTCTCTTTCCAGAGTCTCAACATCTTTTTTTGTATTGTGGTGACTAGAAATGGATGCAGTATTCCAAGTGTGGTCTTACTAAGGCTTTGTAAAACAGCACTAGGCCTTCCTGATATCTGGATTCTATCTCTATTCATGCAACCTAGAATTGTACTGGCTTTTTGGCTGCTGCCATACACTGCTGGCTCATATTTAAATAATTGTCCATTAGGACTCCAAGATCCCTCTCACCATTACAGGCATTAAGGCAAGTGTCACCTAGTCTGTACAGTTGGTTTTCCTTGCCTAAGTGTAAAACCTTACTTTTGTCTACGTTGAATTTCATTTTGTTGGATAGGGCTCTTTTCATTAGATTTTGTTAGATAAGGCAAGATTCTTTACTATTCCTATTTGAAGGTTGAACCTAGAGTCTGTGAACAAAATACATAAGCAGGAGAACTCCAGGCAATGAAACTCATATCCACAGAAAATGTTTTCCTCCTTATGGAAAGACAGCAAAGAGCATTCTGTTGACCGGAAATCAGGAGCATGGAGCAGTCGCTAAGAAAATCTTTGCTTGTGTTCCTTACGGATTTGGATCTAAGTTGTTTCGGTTTTAAAAAATATTGGGAATATTGAATTCATTAACATTCACGCGAGGGCAAAGAGCAAAATGTGCATCGCAATAATCCTGGCATAAACTCCACCCTTCCATATTTGCATAAGGGGTGGGGTGGCATCACGATCTATGTTACTTCATATTGGTATCCTTGTGGTTTCCTGTGATGCATTTACTTAACTGCCGCCATACCAACCTTTTTGGTAGCATTTGTTCACGTGGTTATTAGAAAAAAAATCACAGTCAAACGCCTGGAAGATATAGTGTTCCATATTATCTTATTTTTAAAAAGAATAAAAAAGAGATCTTATTTGTAGCAATTTCCTTTAGCTTCATGGTTTCCCAGATTATTTTGTTTGTTTATTATTAAACTTAAACCAAGTAACACGGTGCCACAGTGAGCTGGCCTTTTTGTTCCATTCTTAAGTGTCCTCCGGTGCTATATATCTCTTTCCCTATTAGGCTTACATTCTGACTTGAAGTTTTTAAGAGTTATATTAGGTTTCTTTTTTGAGAGAAAGTCAGAGCAGAAATGGTTTTCTTTCATGCTGTCACTATTCTTCTCTAGGATCTAGAGCTTATGGAGATGAATATTGTCCTGAATTGTGGAGAGACTTCCAAAATAACCATGGTGTGCCATAGGAATATATAGGAGAATCTGGATTTTGCATTTCCACTGAAAAGATTCAGTCAAAGCTTGGGATACAGCCCTTTAAGTTCAAAGAGGCAACTCAGTAAAGGAGGGTTGAATGGGTTACCAAATGCTGTTCCTAATAATATTAGGAATAAATTTAATGCAGCTTTATTACCCTTTATGAATGTTATAAAATTACATTGATGTAATTTAGAGTGCATTGCATCCTAGGGACATTTGTGTGAAGCTCAGATCTCTTCCTTCCTCTCACACAAAGGCTGGCATTCAGTTCATTTTGCCTGTGACAAATTATTTACATCAGAAACGCTGACTCTCTAAAACCTGAGATCGGGGAAATGTTATTTAGGCTAAAAGTATTAATTTCTAATAGTTTTTAGTCTCCTGTTCTATTACTTCTTGTCTTGCTCTCATTTCGGATCATTATCCCATACTACTTGCCAGATGTGTGCCTCTGGCAGCTCAAAGATTATGATTTGTGTTTTGATTTTCCTAGACAGTTTGCTGAGTGCAGTGACTGCTGCTGGCATTGTTCCAGTTGGTTGTTTATTTTGTTTCTGCTGCAGAAAAAATATTCATAAAATATGGTTGCTTTTTTTTTTAAAGTTACCAGTGGAAGTTTAATCTATTCCTTGCCCATTTTTCTGATCCTAAAGATTAAGACCTAAATCAAAACAGTCTCTACTTTTATTTTCAGCAGGGTCTTTTAAAATCTCAGGGTTTTTTTTTGTATGTTTTCAAATTGCCCTTATTGAATTTTAAGTGTTTGGCCAATCACAAACTATTGGGTAACAAATTTTGGATGTCTCTAGGGGCTGTACCCAAGGCTGTGCAGGACGCACAATATATAAACTTGTTTTACCAAGGAAGAACATCAGTCTGGCTTTTAAAAATTTGGCAGAATCATTTGTGTACCTGTTGTAGGCCAGTATTCCCACTCAAATAGTAATATGCCCAACCTTTCTGGATTAACATTGATTGGGGAAAGGCTGCATATATAATATAAAATGCAGTATATATAAAAGCATGGTCAAGTTGCAAACTGGGAACAGAATTTTTTTTAAAAGGTCTAAACATACTAGTGTGTATTAATTCAAGATCATATCAGGATCTGATTATCAAGTCCGGAAGCTGAGTTGACTTACTATTTTATCTTCTTTTTCACATTTCTTGAAAGTGCTACAAAAGTTATTTATTTTGAACTGTCACGGTCCTGTGGTCCCTATTGTTAGGAACTCTTGCCTGTCCCCCCCCTCTCCCTCCCTCCCTCCCTCCCTCCCACTCATTTGTTTTATTTCTTCTTTGTGCGCAGTGTAAATGGGGTTTTTTTTTTTAGCCATAACCAATGGAAGCTCTCAGGAATGGACTGGGAAACTGGATAGTATTCTTTCCCTGTTTCTGTTGGACAGTGGAGAGAAGGAGCACAAGTGTTCCTGTATGTTTTCTGTATTTCAAGGTAATAGAAATATAGACAATCTCAGATGAATTTCAGACTGCTATGTAAGAGAACGTTGATAGTTGAAAGCACCCTAACCAATAAAATTCCTTCACACAATATTTAAGTTAAAGTCTGCATCAAAGCAAGCAGCTGATGACTAAAACATCAGGGGAAGGATCAGATGAATAACTTGCTTCAGCAACTACTCCCACATAACAGATAAAGTTCATAGCAGATGAAGGCCCAAATTTAGGGTTGTGAGTCTATAGTAATTGAAAGGATACAGTCTTTGTTGTCCAGATTACCCCAGCTGTATGAAAGAAATAAGACCACTTTATATATATATATGTTCATATAACTTGGGTTCTTTATTTTTTAATATTGCCTGTTTTAACACACAGAAAAGCATTTTATGCTTGTTATTCAGCATAATTACGTTCTGTTTGATTCACGTGTATAAAGAAGGCAATTATTAGAGTATGAAATTTATAATAGTTTATATAACTATGATAACTAAGTCATTGATGCCTTACTTACCTCTGTCCTGGATTAACGGGGAACAATGCACTGTATATATTGAGCTGCCCTTAAAGACCACTTGGAAGCTAAAGCTGGTCCGGAATGTCATAGCACAAATAATTATAGTGAACCTTGGTACAATTATGTAACACCAATGTTTCCTGAGGAGCACTAGTTACCAGTGAGAGTCTGTGTACAATTCAAGGGATTAGTGGTCACTTAAAAAATCCTTCATTCTCTGGGTTTGGATTTCATCTGCCTTTCTGATAGCTGTCTTTCTCTGCCATACTATCTGCTTTGTGAAACTGCAGCCCATCCCCCCTAAAATTGGTTCATCTCATTACTTTAAGAAGGTCCTAAAGACCTAGTTCTTTCCCCAGATGCTGGCCCAGTTGTAGCCATATGGGTTGTGTGTCCCTCTGTTATTATATGTTTATTTTGTTATGCTTCATTATTTCATCATTTTATATATATTGAATCAGACTAGCTGCCACTTGTCTGACTATTGTCCAGTCTGGCGAGTTTCCATCAAGGTAATTCCCAATTGGTCAAGGACTGGACACTTCTCCAATGGAAGAGAAATTTGCCAGTCAGTTTGTCTAGAATTAAAGGGACATATTAGGTGGATTTCCCTCACATGCTACCAAAAGCTTCTTTTACGCATTGTTAAAAGTAGCCAAAATTGCATTTGTAACTACTCAGTTACAAATGCAACAGAAAACATGGTTGTTGTTTTCTTAAGTCTGCAATTAAAAAAAGAAATAGGGATGATGATTTATGCTCAGTGAAAATAAATTGTTTGCAGCAATCATGTTGATATGTAATGTGGCATTAATAATATCTGAACATATGGCTATAATTTGTATGTCAATGTAAGTTATATAAATATAATATCAATATAAATATATAGATAGCAATTTTCTGCAAACTGAGTAAACAAATTCAGTTAGATTGTAGGGAACAATGTCCCCAGGCATCGCCAAAGAATCTGATTAAATCGATTCATTTGGGGAAACACAACTAAATTCACTGCCTCTCTTAGTGTGACATCATTTGGGCCAAACTGTACTAAGTTATAAAATATTCTAGCCTAACTTGTGAATTTTTCATCAGGAGACAACTGAAACTTAAAGAAATGTAAGTAATGAGTAAATATACAATGTTATTGGAGGGTATTATGGTAGACTGTGAAGCAACTTTTTCTGTTTATGCCACTCCTTTCAATATCCAGCAGTGTTGTGGATTTTAATTTTAACATTCATTTTAAAAAATGACAATAAAATACAGGTAACCCAAAGGAATCCAGCCTTCAACAAACCAAAGTTTTCTCCTTTGAATGCAGCAGCCTTTTCCATTTTTTGAAAATGACTGTACTAGTGGCCTTTTCTTTTTGCATGTGGGTATGATTCTATGCGATTATGAAATTGCTTGTTGATTCAGAGTGCTGGTTCAAATGTATTGTTTTCTTTCCAAGGTATTGCCCAATGAAAAATATATTTAACTACATGGTAATATTGTGGTCATCACTGTTAAACTATTTTGTGTACTCCTAGTTTGAATATAGCTAGACATGTGAGATTTAGCAACTTCACAATTAATGTCACCACCCCGATAAAATAATGTCTATGTCAGTATCCAGACTTTTTAATTAATGTTTATTGAATGTCTATAGGTAATTATCAGCAACTCCTGTGCTAAATTTTCTTGTAACTATTCTCTTAACTGCTTCCTGGCCCAATGAATAGGAAATAACACCACATACACCTGAAAAAGATAAAGTGGACTATAGTCCCCAGATGGTTATAACATTAATAAAATTTAGCCTAGTAACATAAAGAGGATCTCACTTTTCTACAATCGACAAGGATAGCAAACTGTGGACAATTTACTATAATTAGGCAATTGTAATCTCTTCTTGATGACTGCCATGCAATTTTGCAGGCACAAAAATTGTAACAAGAGAATAAGAGAAATTGCGCATGGAATGTGTATTTTTGCTCCAGTACAATACATAGTGACAAAAATGCATTTAACAATATTCAACAGTTGGAATGGCGAATTCCATGTAAATGACTGGTAAATGATAGGTGGAGATGACTTTTACTTGAGCAACTAGGAACATTCTGCTGGTTAGTATGTGATATGTGCTTTTTTCCCCTTTTTTCCTGGATGTAGGAGCTGCGAAGGACGGAATATTAGATATAGAACATGCAGCAATGTGGTAAGTAAATGATTTTCAAATATTACTGCAGTAGATCTTTTGTAGTCCCAAAATTGTTTTCCTCATTCTTTGTGTGTAAAGGGTTAATTGAATCACTAGGAAGCCCCTTCTGTGGTATGACTCTATCACTCTGCAGATTTCCCTCTCCCACATTTCTTACTTTTTGCCTATTTATTTGTTTGTGGTTATGTTGTGTGTGTATTTAAAAAAAGGTTATCCAAATTCCACATAATTGTAACATTTGCCACTATGCTGAAGGGATACACTAGAAAGTGACTCAACAGTCTTAAGTTTATGTTAGTGAAATATGGAATCTCAAATAAATAATGGCCATATGTAAGCGTATTTATGGTCAAAATGTTGTTGATTGGGTACAAGATGTATTACCTCCCACACTGACAAAGTGCTCATTCTTACAAGGAAAGTGTATTTATCTCCTTTTGCACTAAAGCCTTGAAAGAAGGAAGTCTTTTACCCATGGCTTTTTCTTTCATAAGTTTCTGGACTTGTCCAGTAAGCCTTAAATTTAACATTTTGGGTTCTTTTTCCCATAATGAACATTGTTCATGAATATCCTCTCTGTATTCTCTTCCTTAATTTGGCTGAAATTGCTTAAATCCCATTGATTTTGTTGGCATGTAAATCACTTTAGTTTTCATAGGCTTACACTAGAGTCCCTTTGGAGTCACTGGAGTCTTCCTTCGGTCTAGTTATGTGCTTCCTTCATTGGGAACAACTGGAGAACTGTTGGGTAAATAAGGCTGCCTGTGGCTTTTTGGGTTGTGCTCCAGCTGCGAGGCACTTTCGCTTCACCAGGACATTGAGAAGACCAACGAGATTAATTCACCTCGGTCAAGAAAAACACCATGGTTCTGCAGAAGAGAAATGAAAGAGACATTGTCACAACTGATGGGATTTAAATTGTTGCTTGGGGTTAGTTTGTTCTTGCTGGATCACCCTGCTGGGAAGCTGGGATTACATCTAAATTGAAGCTTTTGTTTATAGGAATGGCTGAACTTTGCCAACTCTCTCTCTCTCTCTCTCTCTCTCTCTCTCTCTCTCTCTCTCTCTCTCTCTCTCTCTCTCTCTTTCAGTTTAATGTTGTTCTTAGGATAGGTCTTATCTTAGGCTGTGATACTGAAAACATTTATCTGCAAAATAAAGATTCACAGATAACTGTCCCAACAGTCAGAAGTATGCAAGAATCCTAGAGGACTGCGGAAACTACATAGAGACAAGTTGGCCTCTAGACTTTGTCCCAGGTTTTAGGCTTCTGGGACCCACTAAACTCTCATAGTTAATCAGAAGTCCAAGGAAACAAAAATCTTATAAATCACCCTAAAAATGGCTGTCTCCATAGAGCAGGGGTAGGCAACCTCGGCTCTTTTATGACTCATGGACTTCAACTCCCAGAATTCCCGAATCAGCACAGCTGACTCGGGAATTCTGGGAGTTGAAGTCCATGAGTCATAAAAGAGCCAAGGTTGCCTACCCCTGCCACAGAGGATTAAAAATAACAGGACAATTGAAATTCAGAATTAATTCAAAAAGCAATTTTGGTGCATACTTGATGTGCAACAGTATTTCCATATCAGCTACCATTCTGTTAACTATTTCTTCAATAGTTCATATTACTACCTCACTATAGAAGAATCTATTATACACGGTTATACTCTAGGACAGTGGTGGCAAACCTAGGGCACACGTGTCAGAGGTGGCACTCAGAGCCCTCTCTGTGGGCACGTGCACCGTCGCCCCAGCCCTGCCTTCCCCCGGCCCCTCCTCACCAGCAGCCCCCCCGGAGGAGAGTCGCCCCCAGACGTGGCTTGCATGGAGCAGCGCAGCCAAGGACATGGCAGCCGGGCAGCAGGGACAAGACTCCACCCTCGCACCCATCGCGCGCAGATGATGCTGTGGGCCATGGAGGCAGAGGGTGGCCCTGTGGGTGGGTGGGGTGGGGGCAGTGCGGCACAGGGGCGGGGCGGGTTTTGGCACTGGGTCTCTAAAAGGTTCACCATCACTGCTCTAGGATCAATTGTTGCTGCTTAATGGCTTTATTACTTGACGTATACTCAAGTAACTTGAATAAAGCCTATTGTCCACAAATTGGACTGACTACCTATTTGTTTCAAACTTGCTTCACGGTATAGATATTGATTTATTAGGCCCTAAATGTTTTGTGGGGGCATATGCTCCAGTTCTTCCTTTGAGATCTCTGGAGGAAGGTTCACTTTGGAACAATAACCCTTTTTGTGGCACCCTCATCATGAATCATTCAGCACCTCGAAAAAAATTGCTTTGTTCCTTGCTTAAAAAATGCCCCTTTACCTCAGCTTCCAGATCTTTTTGAGATGGTTTGAGGAAAACCTTGAGTTTCCTATTTTGTTGAATATTTCATGGCTGCATTTTAGGACTAACTGAACTTGAGTATTATGTAGATTCTAAGAATTGCTGCCTATTGCATACCTATAACATCTGCTTTCATCTGTAAACCTCTGCTTTCATCTATTTAAAAAAAAAGTCTATAAAAAGATACATTCTATGGCCCTGGCCCAAGTGAAAAATATTAAGCAGAATTTAAAGAATAAGCTTTATAGCGACCCCTTTTTTCTTTTTTTGAAATATGTTAACAATATATAATTAAACACTATTTTTAAAATATTTATTTTACAAATTATGACTTAAAATATACTAAATAATCTATTTGCTAATCATTAGGCAGTCCCAAATAATTTCTCATTTATCAACTTGTTTAGTTAAAGCTTGATTTTAAGGGATTGCTATGATTCCTAAAGGATAGCCTAAGCTGCTGTCCTAGATCATTCTTCTAAGCAATAACTGAGAAACAAATGTGTAGCTAATTGACCCATAGTTAATATAACAAAATATACATACAGACACATGAATTTATACACACAGTTCATTGTGTGCTGAAACAAACACTTGAGAACAGCAATTCCTTGTCACTATGACGATTTGTATTTGGTAAGAGAAAAACGATTTATTCTCACAAAACTCATATAACAAATAAACATGTATGATCTTCATACGAAAAATTGACCTCCTCCTTTTTATTTTAGAGATCTTTACAATAAACCCCCCCCCACAACCGACATCGTTACTCTAGAGTACGTAATAGGATTCGGTCTGTACAGTTTGCCAAGGCCCGGGGGCCGGATGCAGACCGTGACGTGGTTTCATGTGGCCCACGAAGCCATCCTGGAAACAGTGAGGTAATGGCCCCTGCTGCCTTGGTCCTGGCCCTGGCCGCCCGGGAGCCAATGTACAATTTTGTGGTGGCCATCTATGCTGAAACGCATTCAGTCTTAGCTCTATAAGGCCGTCTGGAAACAGCGAGGGATCGGCCCCTGCCACATTGGCCCAGCCCCCTGGGTGCACGCTGGGGAGGTATCACCCTTTGTGAGGAATGAAGAAATGCACCATCGCCTGGAAGTGGCCAGCAAATGGCCCTCACCTACTTCACATATCCGGCTTGATGGGCTCCAGGGGAGGGGTTTCGGCAGGCTCTTTCAGTGGACCATGCCTTGGCACTTGCCCTGGTCCCACCCCCTTCTGCCAGAGACCCTCAGATCTGTCCCACTCCTGCCAAGATCCCCACAGGAACCTTTGACATGAATGATGTAGAGCTGGCCATTCCCACCCAGTAGGTCACATCCACTCCAGCCATGCCCACCCAGTAGGCCGTGCCCACCCTGGCCACACCTACCCAGCCCCCCAACCACAATGCTGATGCGGCCCTCAATGAAATTGAGTTTGACACCCCTGTCTTAAGCAATCCCTTATTTTATCAACTTTTGAATTAGACTGCATGGACAAAGGGGACACAGGACAGATGGAAAGGCAAGATCAAGGTCTAACTTTGAGCCAGTTTACATAATAATGCCCACACGGAGACACCAACAAACTGGTATAAGTTCTGCTACTTTGTATAGAATGTGAAGGCCCTGTTCTTTATCTTCTGCTGCCCCCCACAAGCTTACTCCCCACAGAATTATTTTGTTTTAATTACAGACAAGGCAAGGAAGAACATTTTCTGTGGTTGCCTTTTGGTACACGTTTGTTAACTTCAGTGATTGCTAAGTGGACATCAGTGGATGAAAGAAGGGTTGTAGCCTAGTAGAAGAAGGGATATACTCCTCAGCCCATCCCCTATTTTTCTGTTGTTTTTTCAGAAAAGTATTTTGGGGGGGGGGAGAGATAGACACTTGCTTCATGCTATGTGGGAGGTGCCATAATTAAACATTGCCAAGCCAATGCCTCCTGGGTAATGCCTCTTAAAATCCTGGCAACCAAGGCAGCAATTACAGTAACTAAGGTTTGTTTATTTTACTAGAGCTGCATCTTGGGGGTTTATTTTTGTCTGCCAAGAGATAATTCAATGCACCATTTTCTCTCTCTCAAAAGTGCATTAAGAGCCTATCATTGTTGACGTGTTCTTGGAGACCATTACTAGACATTCAAGCCAGCAGCAAATCTTTGATTAAGGTAGTCACAACAACAGTTACAATTTGTGGATCTGGGCATTCTTACCTGATCTTTATTTATTTATTTATTTATTTATAATTTATAAATATGGGGCGGGAAGAGGAGTACCCTGAGTCCCGCCGATTGTCGGAGTATTTTTGATGTTATGTTTATGTTATTAATTTTCGGCTTAATTTTTCTTTATAAATTTGTCCGGCTAGTTAATTTTAATGGGAATTTTTAGGGGACTTTGAAATTTTAGTAATTTTATTATCCCTATTTAAAACTCACCCTAGGTCAGGTATCTGTTGTGTCATTAGACCGTGTCATCACTAGTGACAGGCATTGCCTTCCTTGAGATGTATAATAGAGAGATAGTTGACCTGATCCAAGGAAGCAGGGGTTACATACTCTCCTCCTTTCTATCTCTCCTCTTAGCAGAATAATTGTGGTTATGGTTAGGCTTAAGGAAACTCTAGTGGTAGCATCCCCATTTTAAAATAATTTGGATTCATTATAACCTGGAGACTGGATAGATAGCACTTCTGATAGACCTAAGTGCATTTTGCCATCTACAGAATAGTTCTCAACAGACCTTATTCATTGCTGTAACTTTGAATGCACCACAGCATCTTGCCATCATGTTTGTTATAGTTAGTCCATCTTTCCTCTGGAAGGTCAAAATGAGCTTTGATGACTAATGTGAGTTTTCTCCATGTTCCTACTCCAGTTTCCTAACTGGCTTGTAACTGGAAATGAATTTTTCCACAAAGTTGATAAAAGAACCAAAGTAATATGTGGTTTTTTTCATAATATACCTCTGGGGATATTTAGCATCATATTCTCCCTTTTGGAGGGAAAATAGTATGGTAGGCAAGCAGCTGGTTAGAGACTTTATTATGATTGAAATCCATCTTCTAGCTCTTTTTCCTCCCAAAGATTCAAGGAAACCTTCATTTAGCATTAAAAAAAATTATTACATGTTTTCACTCTGTGGATTTAATATGTCCGGATCTGGAAAATCTATGATTCCATGCAATTTTTATTTTTTATTTCCTCCTGTCTATATTGTTTGAAATTCATTTAGAGATGTGAATCAAAGTGAGCCTGATCCTTGCATAAATAGTAGTATGTTTGCACTGGAATTAATAACTAAGAAATATTATAACTGCCTCACAAAATCGTCTTTAAATTGTCTTCTGTACATATGTTGCAGAAATTGTTCAAAATTGTTCTTTCAGAGTCCAGGGAATAGATCAATCACACGTGAAGAAGCAGCCAAGCCTTTATAACAAAATAAATTCCTGTTCCTCTTATAATAGTACCTGCATATATATATTACATAATACATATATCAAAACAACCGGAGGGGAAACTGACAAATTGACACTAAAAATGGAGGGGCCTAAGGGAAGATATCCAGGACCAGTATTCACTGACGGAATTTCCAAACTATCCCAATTTTGATGTGATAAGTACACATTTGTTTCTTATTTTCTTGTTTCCAGCATGTGGCACACACACAACTTTTCTCTTAAGGTTGATCTTATTTCCCCAGCGGTTCCATTTTTGCACACAAAAGAGGTGCATCTTTTTCTCTCTCAAGCATTCATTGCTTTCACAAGAGCAGAACGGCAATAACCAAAGAAGTAAATGGAAGAAATCCAGATAAAACTGACAAAAAGCTTCTTCGGATTTATCTTGCATTCACTGCATTTTTCTTTTCCGAATCTGTTATCGAAAGTTTTAGGAATCCATATTCTATGATCTTGCTTTATATAATATTAGAACCTTTGCTCTTTCTTTTTTTATTATGCTTGAGTGCAGCATATTGAACATATTAGTTTATTTTTCCACACTTGGAGCTTTTATTAGTTCCCAATATTGCATTGGGAGAGCAGTCCTTCCTTCTCAAGTTTTAACTTGAAGAATTTGTTTGACTTCATTCTGTGCCAGAATACATAGGGGGAAAGCAAGTATAATGTATCACAATATAATAACAATAAATACTTTAAAGCGTAAAATATGTTAAGTTCCATATTCCTATGGGCCACTGCATTCAACAAGCCAGTGCCCAACACTATGTTCCACAGCTTATCAGGAAGGCACATCAAGATACCATTGTCAATACAGAGACTCAAGTCCAGTTTGTTAAATAAATGCAAATATTTAAATGTAAATCTAAATGTATATTTGATGTGCACCTGGGTACCAGCAGTATAATTAAGGGAGAACCAAAACATCGTTCTGAAAAGTAACCTAATTCACTTCATGCAAATGTAATATTCCTTTGCAAGTTTGTCTGTATTTTTCATTTAAACATAAAATTAAAAAAAAATGTTACTATTAACCAACATTCTTTTTAGGACTCGTCCACGCGGCTGAGTTACGCTGTCACCCGAATGGACAAGTAACATCAAAAATGGAAGACAGCCTCTATTAATCCCCCATTCATGTTTAAAAAAAAACTCAGGGCATTTTTTTTTATTAATCAACTTCAAAAGTGCCTTTAGCACTCCTGCCTGTTTCAGTTGAGTGTTTTTCAAATTGTTACAGGCTAATCTCAGCAGTTCGCTAGTTTATTTATTTGTTTTACTTATCAAAGTTTTGGCCACCGATCTTACCAGAGGGCAGCTCTGGGTGGCTTACAATATTAAAAAAAAAACCCATATAAATAAAATACTACAAAAGTATAAAAATACAAAATACAATAGCTAAAAGATGGGGAGTGAGTGAGTGAGTAGGATGAGCAGGGAGTGGGAGGGTGGGATCTGATATGAATCTATCAAACATCTCCAACATGGTGCCCGATCTTTGGAGCCCCAAGCCAACTGGCAGAGCCAAGGTTTCAAGGCTTTACGGAAGGTCAGGAAGATTGGAGTGGACCTCACCACAGGAGGCGAGATGTTCCACAGGGGTCCTTCACAAAGAGTCTTCAATTGAGTCGCTGCCGTAGTAACACAATGGCCATCGCTCTTTGCCTTGCAGATAGAAGGGTGCTGGTTTGAAACCCAGCAGAGACGTGTTAGACGTGCATACCTGCCTATATGTACATCTTTTCAGAAATGTTGAGACTATCCTGATGACCTCCTGCATTTCAAAATTTACTACTATGCTACTACTGTTAGAAAGAGCCAGCCCAGAAGTTCTTAATTTTTGGTTGCAAGAAAGAGCTATTTGTGTTCTGAATTGTGGTAGAAAACTTGAGAGAAGAAGAAGAAGCCAAGCAAATCTGTCTGAAACCATTCTGCGACCCTGAAGGAAAACTATCCTTTGTTATTTCTTGGAAAATGACCCTGAATGCAGCAAAAGAAAAAAACACATTTTTAGAATTTGCTGTGTTATTATATACCCTCGGTATGAAGCGTAAACAAAACTCCTTATAAGTGACTCACACGTTCCTTGGCTGGATGGAACTTCTAACACTGCTTTCTCTGCCATACTGGAGATCCCGAAACACATGGTTTTTGAACATTGTTCTTTCACCCCTTTGTTTCCTGGAGATTCACCTTCAGCTGCCAAATATGTTCTATTTTTAGTGACCAACCCCCCCCCCCAATCATTCTCCTGAAAATAATCTTTTTTTTTTTTAAGAAAAAAATATCATCTGCAAGCATAACAACAACAACCTGATTTTTCACCTTTCAAATTTTTAATAATATATGTTTTCAAGTTCACACTCGGGGGGCCTTCTGGTATGGTTCCCTTCACGTAGGCTGGATCTACCACTCTGTACATTAAGCACATTAATTATGTAAGATAAATCAGAAGGTCTAAACAAATGAAGTCTTATTAAATCTCAGTCACCTTCTCCTCCACCTATCTTCATATTCCAGAAAACTTCCAAAATACGAACTTTATGTTGTTCTTACTTACTTCAGCCAACTAAGCTATGAGATGGAGTACTACCCTCATCTTGCAAATCAGAGGACAAACAAATTATGGTGCAATGGTATCTTTGCTGTAAAAAAAGAATCTAGACCCGGAGCAATGTGTAGCTTGATTCCTTTAGAAAAAGTTCACCAGAGCAGAGCACTGACCTTACAGTTTTTCGCAAATTGTCTTAATCCCAGAACACACAGCAGGGCACTGAATGGGAGCCCAACTATTCTGGATTAAAATTGTGATTTAGCTTCAGCATTATATGTTAACCCAACCAGTTGTGCCGTTTCGTCACATAGACGATGTTCCCATTCAACTGTTGCAGGAGAACTGCTTCTCTGTCGCTTAATTGTAGAATTCCTGCTTCCTGGGGAATCTGTGAGATGCGAGAGGTTGCAAAATTGTTCTAACAGTTTTTCTAACCGTTTCCTCATTTAGCAAGCATTTGCTCAGCAACTGTTTAAAGTTTCAATAGTACCTCCACAATTACATTATCATAATTTGGACACTTGGCAGCCCTCCCACTTATGACCTCAGGAGTGCTATACTCTGTCTCATACTCTGCCACCCCTTCCACCCTGCACCCACCCTCCCCCTGCCACCTTACACTCCACATTGTACCCTTGCACCCCACCTCCCTGCATTCCATCATCCTGCACCACCCCCAGAAGACGGACTTTTGCTGTCTTCTTCCCCTGCTGTTGGTAAGGCATGTCTAGCCTGGCTCTTCACAAGACACTGCCTCATGAAGGGCCAAACTAGGTGCTCCTCAACGATGGGAGGTCAGCTGAAGGTGGAAGAGTACAGGAGAGCAGAGGTGCAAGCTGACACGAGATGGCGGCAACCAAAAGGGCAGAGATGATGGGCACATTGGTGTGTGAGGAGATTGAAGCAGAGGCAATAGTGGCAGAGCAGGAAACAACAGCATCTCAACCAACCTAACAATCATAACCAACCTTACCAAAGCTGCCATCCTTAAGCAGTGTGGTCACATGATATTTGTCTAGTGATTGTATCGTTTAGTAGTGGAAATTCTGGTCCCAATTAGGGCCATTGAGTGCGGACTGTCTGTATCAGAAAAGTTTGATAAGAACTCTTTATCATTGCCAGTTTTGTTGAGGACACATAAAGAGCATGGTAGAAAGTAGGCAAGACGTTTTACGATAGAATGATACGTTTGCAGTCAAAGAAAAGATACTGTGCATTTAAGGAATCGTTGACCATCTTTAATATCGAAATTGGTTTTGCAGAAATATCAGCATGAGTTGTAAGATACTATTTGAGGGAAAGAAAAGCTCTGTCAAATAAGGGTTATTAAAATGCAGTTGTGTGTGTTGCGTTTTAAAGAAATCTTACATGGCTGAATCAGAAATCAGAGTCCTATGGTGTTGAGTATAATGCCATGGATTTTACAAAAATAATGCTTTTGTGAGCTTTTGTTCTTTATTCAGTAGTCAGGAAATACTGTGTGTTGCTTAGGATGTTCTGTCTCTATTGGTTCTAGATTATACAAGTAGAGGTAGGAGAATCAGCCAAGGCTGAAATTAGAATAAACTGCAGGTCTCACCTAACATATTGTAGCAAAATATGTGCGTGTATGTGTGTAAAGTCATTCATTTTTTAAAAAAGAAAAGAAACTAAAAGAAACTAGAGCCTATGATTGTGGTTGAGAGAAAAATTGTCCATTGGAAAGTAAAATTACAAGAGTGAGGCACTGAGGCATGGGCCCCAAACCCACAAGCTATCCTCTTACATTAAAGTGTAATAATTTATGTAGAATAAAATCACTTTTTTTTAATCTCTTGGAATGAATGTGCAACAAAATCTTGCAGCAGTAACTACAATTGGTAATGTATCTTTCACTAATGCTTTATGTACCCTAAATAATTTTGCAATTATTTTGTTTTCCCCCCACAATAAATTTTCATGAGCTATGATTATTGCAACTCATATTAAAGGAGAAACTGGTGAAGCTGGAAAAGATTGAGTTCCCCAATTCCACACTAAGTCACAATTAAGAAATCATTTGAATCCTAGTTCTCCTGCCCCAAGTCAGCACTTTATTTTTTTAACTTCATTTACAATATTACAATGAAGCCCTTAACCAAAGGTATCTCAATGATGTACAAGATTTAAATTTAGTTAAAATTCATGTTAAAACTATGCATGCAAAGCAATAAAATACTAAAACTTTGAAAGCAAAACTTTTGCTTTCAAAGTTTTAGTATTTTATTGCTTTGCATGCATAGTTTTAACATGAATTTTAACTAAATTTAAATCTTGTACATCATTGAGATAACCCATAAAATCCCATAAAACACTTCAAAATCCTAAGGTTAAAAAAATGTTATTCATCTAAAGCTCCAGAAATTAAAGAATTTGTGTCAGTGAGCATTTCTGGAAATGGTATTTTACAACTAAGGTGATACTATTAAGACAATTCTCTCTTTAGACAACTCCATCCAGCAAATATAACTTAGCTGGGGAAGAGTCAAATAAACAAACAAACAAACAAATGTGTATTTTGTCTGTAGCAGGTCTCAAATAATCAGGATAGCCACTAATTGGCCTCAAAGACTTGCTGCCATCTAGTGGTCTACAGTTTTACAGCCCAGATATGAAAACTCTAGCTAAGCCATTTCCTTTGAGGCCTTAGAATCATCAATCATGATTATAAATAAATGTTCAAGAGACACCGGCAAGGGCAAACCATAGAGATGTCCGACAGCTGAGGAAAAAAATACCTTACTCTTTCTAAATTCAAAATGGAGCATCCAGAGAGTCAGGTCCTAGGATTAATATCATGCCAAGAGTCTAGTCTAGTCTAGTCTAGTCTAGTCTAGTCTATTCTGCACTATATCAGTTCCTATGTGTCAACAGGCAGACTGCTATCTTTTGCATCAGTTGTAGCTTTCAAGTCAACTTCAAAGACTAGCTCGAACAGAAAAAAAATCATATTAGAGGACTACTGAAAGTTTAAGAACAACATGCTGTAAGAACTCAGCATCTGGGGTACTTTGACTTAAAGACCTTTTTTAAAAAAAAAAAGGCAGAGGGAATGGTAGGCAGGCTTTCATAATTACATCCCCCTCTTTCTACAAGAACATGTCTCTTGTCAAGCTCCAGACAGCTGGGCACATTTGAGGTAGCAAGAACTACAAAGGTTCCAATAAGATATTTGTAATGCTGCCACTTGGAAATGGCAAGTGGAATTCCTCAGCCTCATTTCTAGTAAATCAAGGTGGAATTTCTCTGAATGACTTCAAATGCTTCTTCATGGGTTTCTTGTCACCTGGACTCAGCTCTGTTTATGAGATAACCTGCCAGTGGGTGTGCTGTCTCTTGATTGTTCATGCCTGTTTTCCTTTCCATGCCTTTCTTAGCCGTACACTCTCTCTCATTCCCACAAAAAAGAAAAAGAAAGAAAAGGCTGGAATGATTCCTTCCCTATAATATTTGGGAACAACATCAAGGTGATTCTTTTCCATAAAGTTTCTGGAAAAGAAGGTAAACATAATTGCCTAGTTCTGTCTGTCTGGAGTCTGATTAGTGTAGCTTATTTAACAATCACGATTAAGCAAACAATGATTGATCATTTCATCAGCATATATACTAGCTGCCTGATTGGAATTAGTGCTAGCCAGGCCCCAGGAAAGAGCTTTGGGAAGTCAGCTGCCATAGCTGCTACTGCCTGTCTGGAACAGCTGTAGGGCAGGAATGAGAAGGACTTGCATAACAAGGCTTGCAAAGGTGTGGATGCCAGGCCATTTGTCTTTGGGTTTGCAATTAGTATGGCAACTTGGTTAAAGAACAAGAGTAAAACCTAACAAGTTAACCAATCCCAGCCCCGTTGGCTACGCAGCCTGTTTTGAATAGTAGCTAAATAATAAGAGGGTCTTGTGCTGGAAAGACTGAAAGATGTTAAACTTAACTGTGAGACAATATCGCGTGTTTGTGCTGGCCCTTCACACTAGAGATAGAAATTCATTCATTCTTGCCTTGGGTCCAGTGGCATAAGTACGCCTGCACACTTTCCAGAGTGCTTATATTTGCTCTTCAAGCAGCTTAAGTTTCACAGAAAACTTCTCCAAACACCCATTTGGCTATTTAAAACTGTGTTATTATTTTAATCAGGAAAATCAAAGGGAAGTAAGTAAAATACTACTTGCTCCTAATCACCCGCAGAGTCTTGAGAATGTGCTAGGTTGACCGTGCATTTTTTTTTATTATTTTGGTTTAAAAAACAAAAAGACAAAGTGCTTAAACAATCCCATTGAACTGAGAGTAAAGCTAGACTGAGAACTCTGTATATTTCTGTATGCTTTGTTGGACCTTTTGTCTTTATAAAAATAAATCAGTACAAGCCGGAACATTTTGTATGTTCAGCCAAGCCAGAATCAAATAAGTGATCCTGCTTGGCTCTGTGGATGCATGAGTAAGCCAAGCTATAAAACCAGACTCTGTACCCTCATGGAATTAAAAAAAAGAAAAGAAAAGAAAAATCAGTGACAAAGTTACAGTTGCTTTAGCACTTTCCCAGGCTGTTTACATGCTCAGGCTGGTCTGGGCCTCAGCTCCCTGAATGTTCACACAGGGGGTTCTGCAGCTTTTTCTAAGTGTGAAAGCAGATCCCCATTTATTCTGGTTAAGAAGGAACAGAATCAGTTCTGCTAAAAGGAGTAGTTAACAGAATTATGAGACTTGCAGACAACAGGAAGTACCTGTTTAGACTTCCTGTTCGCTGCACTTTTCTGTATAGTTCAAATTAGAATACTTCAGTTTCTCCTCCTCCTACATTCAGGGCCATCTGCATAAATAAAAAAACCCCAAGCTATTTATAATTTCAAGGAGCTTCTTGAGAAGTGAATTATTAAGATTTGTGTGTGTGTGTATGTGTGCCTTTCTGGTTCAGTTGCATTAGTTTTTCCCAAACAACCATCTAGTTGCATCATAATTACAGTAACTGTCAGGAGAAAAAAAGACGCATTTCATCATTCCTCATATTCCACCCCTCATAAAGCCTAAGTAATTGTGGCCGGTTAATCTTGGCTGAAGACTTAAAGGCCAAAAGGTCACACGTAGGAAGATCCAGGATTGCATTTCTTTCATTAAACATGGCAAAACCAAGAAGAATGCTTCCTGAATCCTACTTCACTGGTTCCAATAACCTGACTCAATATGAAGTAGGTTCACATGTTCAGCAATAGCATTATATGCTTCAAATGAAGAGGTAATCCCTGCATAGCTGGGAAATGGAAGAAATTCAGATAAAATTGGGAGGAATAGAAGACTGCCAGCTGCTCTGTATGTACCATGGATAAATACTAAGTGAAATCAGGCAGGCTATAAACACTGTTAGAAACTTATTTGCTAGTAGCCACTGCAAGATCACTTTAATACAAGTTCTAGAAAAAGGAAATCACAGCAATAAATGGAATTGAATGGAGAAGCAGGAGATTATTTTTATGTACTAGTGAAAACACAAAGAGTTAGTGGCTTAAAGTGATTTATGGCTAACTTGCCAGAAGCAAGTTTCAGCCATGTCAATTTTGTAAGACCTGAACATATCAATAAAGGAGTTAATTGTTCTCATTTTAGGACAGAATCTTTAAATCAATTCAATGGGATATACTTTTAAGTAGACATGAGCAGTGAACATTCTATGCTTTGAAAATATTAGCAGTCAAACATTATATTCACTGATAATCTCTATTAACATAGTACAATAATGGATGGGTTAAACTTTGACCAAATAAAATGGTTAAGTACTTCTGTGAGTTAATATTCAAGGCTATTGTAAATTGGATTATCTTTGTGGTTTCTTTTAAGCAATTCACCAAAATATCTGGGCAGTCTGTATTAATATTAGCATAAAATTTAGCAAAAATTAAAGTTAAGGTTTATCCAAAAAGTACCTCTCCTGGTAAATTAAGAAGAGGAATTTTAAAAATAGTAAAAAACATTTTTTTTAAAAAAAAATGAAGAATTACTGATGCTGTGGATTGTAAAAATCTCTGCTTGTGTTGAAGTAATACAAATATACATAGTGTTTTTCTGGCTCATACTGCGTTACTGGCTGATTTAGGTCCTTTTGGAAAGCAAAACTAACGAAGAATGCTTAAATAAACAAACACTTTAATCAAGCAATTTTCATGATTCTCCCCCCCCCTTTTTTTTTTCCATTTTCAAAGGAAAAGAAAAGTTGGCTAAGTCTATATATGTCTTTTTTCATCCTCGCGAAGTCAGAAGAAATACTGAAAAACAGGCAGCATTTTGTGAGAGTAGCCACAATCCACTTTTTGTGCTGTAACTAGAGTGTTGCTCTCTTGCTATTCACTTGTAGTTGTTTCTCAGTGATAAATATGCTGCAACCCTTTGCCTGTTTTCTTAAAGGAACTCCACAAATTCTGTGCAATTTTCTTCTCAGTAGGTATGCTTAAAATTATACTATTACACATGAATCTCTAGTGAAACTGCCATGAAACATATTGATGATTCTGTGTCCCTTTAGATGAAGATACAGTAGGAGTACCATTGAAGATACAGTAGGAGTACCATTGTTTGCCACTGGTGAACAGATTTCAAGTTTTTTTTTTCATTGTTTCTCTGCAGACTAGTTTATTAACTAGTTACTAGATACAAGGGTGTCAAACTGCCAGCCTGTGGGCCGGTTTCATCATACCGAAGCCGCGCCCACCCCATTGCCGGCAATGCAAAAAGAGTCGCGATACGTCACAACACGTCACATGACGTGGCGAGTTTGACACCCGTGTACTAGAAGGACAGACACTGATCACAAGGGAATCAATGCATTTCTCAAGATTCAATTTTCTTGAAGTTATTGTTGCTTCCAACTCGTATCAAAGAACATCATATATAATAGACTTAGTAGACTTTTGACTTTTTTCTGTTTGTTTTTAGGATTGCCCTCCAGAAGCAGGTGATTTTCGTACCCAGCAGTGTTCAGCACACAACGATGTCAAGTATCAGGGACAGTTTTATGAATGGCTTCCTATCCCTAATGATCCTGACAACCCATGTTCATTGAGGTGCCAGGCAAAGGAGACAAACCTTATTGTGGAACTGGCACCTAAAGTCCTGGATGGAACCCGTTGTTACACTGAATCACTAGACATGTGCATTAGCGGCTTGTGCCAGGTAAGGAATGCATTGTTTTGTTGTTTTTCTTTCTTTCAGTTTACACAGTAGTCCCTGTTTAGTGACTGCCTCATTTAACAATGACTTTCAATTACAACAGGGATGAAATTATTTTTTTTTACCAATCCTCACATTTAGGACCTTTGTTTTGTAAAGCAAAGAAAAGCTGATCATCAACAATTATGGTTTCACTTAGCAGTTGCTTCACTTAATTGCCGGTCACAATTATCACTAAACGAGGACTATCTGGATAAACTGATTATCATGTTTTACTCAGTTCTGCCCTCCTAATTATGTGCCATTTATTTTCCTAGTCTGTAAAGTATTCATGCCACTTCCAGAATCAGTTATATTTTTATTTCTATCATGGATTTGATGATAAGTTGCTTTTTTTTCAATTTAACTGATAACTTTCAAATTTCTTTATCCTTTATTAGGTTACTTATATTTCATATTTTTTCTGTAATGTTTTGTTTATGTAGCTCCACTGAAATGGCAGTCATGCCCCTGATATTGATGCCATTATGGCTTGGCCTTCTCATGACATTGCTTTCATTGCATCCCCAGCCTAAGGCAGCCTAAAGTGATATTAAACTATTCCAATGTTAAAGTAGCGTTGTTCCTTTTCACCTGGCACAATTTTTGCTACTGAAAGAATGATAAATCTTTTTTTAAGTTGGGTTTAATGCTAGAAGTTAATACTAGTAGTGTTAATACTAGTATCATGCTGCATGGAAGGTCCGTTGAATCATATGCTGCTGCTGCTTCTGACAGAGTGGGAGGAGCCTAATTTTGCCCAACTCCTGTGCCATTTTTCCTACTCGCTGCCATTTTCTTGACACTAGTTGAGGACAATCTCTCCAATCCATCTTTCCATCATCCCTGGGACATGTCTGCGGGCTATTTGGGGGTACAGCTTTAGCACTTCTTCAGAAATAACCTAACTGTTGGTCCTCATCGGTGATCTGCTTTTGGAGCAGTTTTTCAGATTAATACAACAGCCTTTCTAAGCACTTGCCTATATTCACCTATCCCCGCTCATGAAACATTAAGAACAGTGACTGGTATTAGCTTCTCCTTCCAGCATATGATGTCTGCAGGAGAATAAATAAAGCCAGTTTCTTTGTTAATTTGTCCAACCCTGCTTTCCTTCTGTTTGGAAAAATAGGAATCGGTAGTGACAGTGCAATATATACCATCATACTTTTCTGCCCATTCATGAAGAATAACACTTAAAGACAGTCATCTTTGGAGAAAACTGACAAGAACCTCCATTAATCCAGAATGTTTTTAAAAACTGGAGTTTTACCCATCCTCTTTCCCATTAGTATAGTATTTGGAACAAATGCATTATGGAAATGTCTACAGCTTTAGGGAGACCCTGTTACTTCTACAACATGACCAGGTAGTAGGGTCTCGTGTAGATCTGATATCATCAGTGAAGGTGTTCCTCAGAATTTATAGGACCCATTTACAGATACCAGATAAAACGTATTTATTTGTGTAGTAATTTTCTAAACATCAGGACAGAAATTTTTGGCAACGTGAGAGAAGCAAGCATACTTTTACACCAGCTAAAGAGATGAAAGAACTTTTTCATTGCTTTGGAGAATGTTTGCCATAACAAAGTTTATCAGCTCCTTCACTTCAGGAAATCCTAGTTTTATAGATAATAGAGCTGTGCACATTTCGATAATGAAATGGACCTGATTTTTTCCAGCCTTTCATGTCAGGTTGTAAAAAACTAGTGTAATATTAAATGTCATAACTTTTTAAACTCACTTGGAAGCTAAAAAGGGAGGTGAGAGATGCTAACCTTTGCAAATAAATTAGAACAAACTTTCTAGTTATTTTTGAAACATGCACAGTCCTAACTTTGGCTTTTAATAAAAGGCCTATGTCCATTCCCCAATAACCCTTAGTTTTATAATTTCAGTGCAGGAAATCTAGAGGAATACTGGTATCACATTAGTACATTAAGGCAAAATTGTAGACTGTACTGATTCATGGGGCACAAACTGGAACAAAACCTCTGATCTAGAACTCTGAGCATTCTTTTCTTTCCTCCAAGGAAAATTAGTGATGATGGGTTAAAAGATGGGAAGTTACTGGATCAAGGGAGGAACAGCTTACCATGAAAAATGCAATAACGTTGTGCGCACACACACACACACATGAACACACATCCATCCATCCATCCATCCATCCATCCATCCATCCATCCATCCATCCATCCATCCATTCATTCATTCATTCATGTTTTAGGTCAACTGTTTCACTTATTTAAATAAAACAACTGGGGAAAAAAATCTTGCAATTGCTTTCTCAGAAAGATACCACATCATGACAGTGAAGTGTTTTCTGGAAACAAGAGGAAAATGATATGACAATGTAGAATTGTTTTTATAAATCATAAATTATTATAACTGTTTTTATAAATACCGACTTTATCCAAATGGAGTGTATTCACTTAATACACTTAATACATTGTGGAATTATTTCATCTAATGTTTATTTCCAAAGTTTAGGATGAATATGAATCTACCCTAGCTTTTAAAAAGCAGCTTAAGAAGCAAATACAGTATTGTTGAGGTTTTCTGAAGCTACAGCTCCAGATTTCATGGTTTTGCTGATTCATAACCCAATATAAAGCCTGACATTTTATTACCATATGAACCGAGTCTTGTTACTGTTTCTTTGGGTTCTTTTTCCCCCTGGTTTGTTTCTCATAGTGATCTTCTGACCTAAAGAATATCTTGATTGTTAAAAAAGATGTTTAGGCTTAATTGAATGTGATCCATAATGGACAGCTTCATCTATCTCAGTTAATAGTGAATTGAAATAGGGACCCTCTCTTTGATTTCAGGAGAAGACACGCAATGGCCTTTGGGGAAAACATATTTTGAATAGTTCAAGTCCCTTGTGAGCTGTTTTGCAATTAATTAATAAGACACTTAAGAGGACTGTATATTTAATTTGCCCTATCCGTTTAGCCAAAATGCTTTGGCTTAGCACAGTGTTTCTCAACCTTGACAATTTTAAGGCATGTGGACTTCAACTCCCAGAATTCCACAGCCAGCATTGCTGGCTGTGGAATTCTGGGAGTTGAAGTCCACATGCCTTAAAATTGTCAAGGTTGAGAAACACTGGCTTAGCACAACATGTACATCAGGGCCACTATCTAATTAGCTGAGGAACTGTTTGCCCAATCATAAAGGCTGGAAAGTCTTTACAATCCAGTTGTAGGACGCACCTTTCTGAGAAAATATTTCCACAGAAACGTGCTAGTAAATAATAACCTTCATGACAACCTATGTTTTTATATTCATGTCCTTGAGAATAGGGAGGAATGGAACAAAACATTCCATTCCATTGTTCTGATATCTCTAACATGATGACCCAAATGATGAAATGTGCATTTGATATGTCTTTTGTGTTATGATGTGATGTTGTACAGAATTATAGAATGGAGTCTACATCATGAAGCACATTTTATAATTTCACTCACACACACACACACATATACACACACACACACACTGACACACATAAACATTGGGTGCCTATGTTACATTAACCAAAACTTAGAATGCAGGCTGTAGTGGGGACTGTGTACTTTGCACCTACTGTCATATATACCAGCCGTCCCCAACCTTTTTGGCTTTGTAGACCGGCATCGGCAGCAGTGGAGTGGGGGATGGTTTCGCACAAGCAGCAGGGGCGTGCTTGTGCGTGCGGCTCCATTTGCACAAGCATCAGGTGTCTGCACTTGCCACTTGCATAAATGGAGCTTCGCATGCAAGCATGTGTGCTCGCCGTTTGTGCAAGTGGAGGTGTGCCTGCGAGCACGCTCGCCCACCGCTTGCGCAGCCTGGTTCCAAATGGGCCGCAGCCCGGGGGTTGGGGACCCCTGATATATACCATTAAGTCTAATTATATACAGAGGAGGATGCTGTTCTCTCCCAGCCTATTGCCGTCCTTGTGAGAGGCACAAGGACCAAACCCCTGCTGATACAATAGGCTGGAGACTTTAAAACAAAACAAATCCCTTTTATTTGGGTGACAAACCTATCAATGAGTCCAAAACACAAACAGCAAAACTCAAGTCCAAAGGAAAGAAATAGTCTACAGGGAACACGTTGCAAACAAGACGAACAGACCAGGATTCCAAGAAGCACTTTGCAAACGGTTGCCTTCAGCAACCAGCACCGCCCACACCTCCCCTTTTTATACAGCAGTCCCAGGGCGTTGCCTCTTATTGCCTTCTCCTTTTACTTTGGAGTTGTCGCATTGACTGCTGTTGTTTTTCTCTCGCTAATTGACGACGTCTGCGAACATCAATTAGCAAGTCCAGGTGTGAGCCTTCCGAATCTGACTCATGCTCCTCACACAGCTGAGCTTCATCAGAAACACGACTGGAGGGCCCAGGCTCTACATCCAAACCGTGCATCTCTCATTTGGTATTTCCAATAATGGGCTCAGGTTTGTGGGAGAAATGGTAGAGAGAATAATTAGACTCTGAAAGGGAGATGAAGTAAGACTTTGGTGCTTGTGTCAATAGGGAAAATCAAAACTAGGTTGTTGTTGTTGTTGTCTTTTTTACAGGGATTGGGGCCCTGGTATAAACTAACTACAAGATTTAATGCCAGGTTCATGCCAAAGTTTGCTTGTTTAAGGTGGCCAGACACTAAGCAAGGGTTTGTTTACTTTCAGGAGCTGGTCTGTGTATTGAAGCAACAAAAAAACCAATAGAAAAACTAGCCTACCCACAAGCCCCAATTTTAGTTCAGGTTCAAATGAACTGGCCCAGAGCCAAAAAGGGTTCAAATAACAAGCTATCATGAGAACATGTTAGATCTGGGAGTTGTGCAAAGATATGTTTAAAGGGTATAGATCCTGCTGGCCCCTGCCAACCCCTGCCAGTGCATAGAGTTGCCAACGACGGCCTTTTATCAAAAGTGTAAGTTTATCAAAAGTATCCTCAGTTAACTTCTTGCAGATATGTGGATACTGAGTTGGTTCTATGCATTGGGTCAAGTTCTTTCCTACTTAAAAACGCAATATAACAAAACTCATTTTCTAATGGAAAACCAGATTCCTAGCCAGGAAGAATCATAAAAGGAAAACTCACACACACCAAGGACCAATGGTTTTCCTTTTCCTCTCTTCGTCCTGGCCTGCATCCCTACTGCAAGATTGTGGCATTTGAGCACCATTACTAGGAAAGCACAACATATTTAAAAGCTAAATGCCTTTTGGCTTGTGCATGCCTGTGTGATTCTTTCAGGCAAGCAGGAAGGATGTTGAAGGATGATCAGAAGAAGATGGAAACCCCAAATGATTCCCATATCCTGAAGCACTTGATGCTTTGAGCCAGTCTCACAACGTTGTGCAAAAAAAAGAAAAAGTCATGGCTCTTTTGCCACACAGCTCAGCCAAACCTCAAAAGCATTCACTGATCTGTTTGGAGTGAAGAAATACCAAGTTCCTTTCCCATTAATTTGAATAGTATTGGATGTTTATTTTGGGCCAGTGGGAGTCTTGTACATTCCCTCAGAAAAAATGGTACTTTGCCTTCTAGAAGGGATAAGAATAAATTGCCAAGGTATTTAATATAAGCTGCTAGAGATTTAAGCAAGTTGTTACTTCGTTTTTCTACTTCTCTTCTTTTTCAGCTATCTAATCTAATATGTCCTTGTTAGATCATTTTTGAATCAATATTTTCAGTTTGTAAGTTTATCTTTCTGCACATTAAGAACCCACTAAGGTTCTACTTGTTACAAAAATGGCTAGTACAAATAATCCTTGACGTATAACCACAATGAGCCCAAAATTTCTGTTGCTAAGCAAGATAGTTGTTAAGTGAGTTTTGCCCATTTTACATCCTTTCTTGCCACGGTTGTTAAGTGAATCACTGCAGTTGTTAAGTTAGTAACACAGTTGTTAAAGGAGCCTGGCTTCCCCGTTGACTTTGCTTGTCAGAAGGTCGCAAAAGGTGATAACGTGACACTGGGACACTGCAGTGGTCATAAATATGAGCCAGTTGCCAAGCGTCCAAATTTTGATCACATGACCATGGGGATGCTAAAAAGGTCATAAGCCAGAAAAATGGTCATAAATCACTTTTTTCAGTACCATTGTAACTTTGAACGGCACTGAAATGAATGGTCGTAAGTTGAGGATTATCTGTACCCTGTGTCCTGGAGAAGTCAATCTGAACTTTCTCATACTTTTGCTTTTTTCCTTGTTGTTGTTGTTGTTAATTGCGAAGTCATGTCCGACCCATCGCGACCCCATGGACAACGTTCCTCCAGGTCTTCCTGTCCTCTACCATCTTCTGGAGTTCATTTAAGTTCATGCCTACTGCTTTGGTGACTTTATCCAGCCATCTCATTCTCTGTTGTCCCTTCTATTGCCCTCAATCTTTCCCAGCATTAGGCCCTTCTCCAGTGAGTCCTTCCTTCTCATTAGGTGGCCAAAGTATTTGAGTTTTAACTTCGGGATCTGGCCTTCTAAAGAGCAGTTGGGGTTGATCTCTTCTAGGACTGACCGGTTTGAACGCCTGGCAGTCCAAGGGACTCGCAGGAGTCTTCTCCAGCACCATAGTTCAAAGGCCTCAATTCTTTGACGCTCAGCCTTTCTTATGGTCCAACTTTCACAGCCATACATTGCAACTGGGACTAAACGCACTTTTGTTGCCTTGACTAAACGCACTTTTGTTGGCAGGGTGATGTCTGTGCTTTTTAGTATGCTGTCTAGATTTGCCATAGCTTTCCTCCCCAGAAGCAAGCGTCTTTTAATTTCTTCGCTGCAGTCCCCATCTGAGGTGATCTTGGAGCCCAAGAAAATAAAATCTGTCACTACCTCCATTTCTTCCCCATCTATTTGCCAGAAATTGAGAGGGCCGGATGCCATGATTTTGGTTTTCTTAATGTTGAGATTCAAACCAACTTTTGCACTCTCCTTTTTCACCCGCATCAAGAGGCTCTTTAGTTCCTCTTCACTTTCTGCCATTAGAGTGGTATCACCTGCATATCTTAAGTTGTTGATATTTCTCCCAGCAATCTTAATTCCATGTAGTTTCCTCAGGATCATCTCCATTGATTTCCATACCTGGTATGATTCCAGGATTACATTTATGCTCAAACTACAGCAGCAAAATCTCCCCAAAATATAAATTTTTCATAGGGATAAAATTGCAATCCCTAAATATAACATTTATATTTTAAGCAAAAACTTCCAGAAAACGCTCAAACTAATTGACCTTGTCAAGAGATCTACTGATAATGCCAGCAATGGTGCAGAATAGGATTAGGTAATGGGAAATGTTTTAAAAAGATATGCAATATAAACTGGGTTTTTTGATCAAGGTTAAAATATATTTGTTACCGTTTCTGGTAACTCTTACCGGATTTTTGCTGACCAGGAATGAATGAGAGTTACTGAATTTATTTATAGACAAAATATAGAGAAAGTCATAAATTGTTGTGTTGAAAGGAATATAAAATGGGTTTGAGATTAAAAAAAGATATGTTATTATTTCTGGTAACTCTTAATGGACTTTTGCTGATTAGGACTGAATGATGAGCCTTTAATAATTTTTTTATAGATAACAGGTGGAATATGGGAAGTGATAGTATCCGAGAATAATGTGGCTGTATAAGTGTTCATATCCTCATATAAGGCAGAAGAAGAACATCGTGGCTTCAAAATCTAAGGGATTGGTTTGGACAAAACTCAGCAGCACTTTTTTGTGTGGCTGCTGATAAAAACAGGATTGCCAACATGATCGCCAATGTCCGATAACGGATATGGCACAAGAAGAAGAAGATCCTCATATAAGTAGGGATGTGGCTATGTTCAAAATTAATCAGTCACATTCAAACTGATAGTAAATAATAGTATACACTTGAGCCACCAATTAAAGTGACCCTGTTCAAGGCCAGGTAAAGGTCAGCTGTTCTAGTAGGATTTTTCTGACGTTTACTCAGTGGCCTCTTACAGTAAAAGCCATGGTCTGCAAAGAGCTTACAAAGCGTAAAAGGGATCTCAACATTGGAAAATATCAGTCAGGAGAAGGATACAAAAAAAAAAATTCCAAGGCATTAGATATACTGTGGAACACAGTAAGTCATCAACAAGTGGAGAAAATATGGCACAACAGTGACACTGCCAAGAACTGGATGTCCCTCCCAAAAAATGATGAAAAAACAAGAAGAAAATTGGTCCTAAGAGGCCCATAGCAACATCTACAGGAATTTCTGGCAATTTCTGGTTGTGTACTACATGTGACAACAATTTTCCATATTCTTCATAGTTCTTGACTGTGGGGTAGGGTGACAAGACAGAAAAGAAAAGAAAAACTTCCAAGCAAAAACCATCATCAAATCTGA